>NC_048567.1:81687292-81812292 GCF_013265735.2 Oncorhynchus mykiss | reverse complement strand
TGGACCCAAATAAGGTCTAATCCTGGACCCAAATAAAGTCTAACCCTGGACCCAAATAAGGTCTAATCCTGGACCCAAATAAGGTCTAATCCTGGACCCAAATTAGGTCTAATCCTGGACCCAAATTAGGTCTAATCCTGGACCCAAATAAGGTCTAATCCTGGACCCAAATAAGGTCTAATCCTGGACCCAAATAAGGTCTAATCCTGGACCCAAATAAGGTCTAATCCTGGACCCAAATAAGGTCTAATCCTGGACCCAAATTAGGTCTAATCCTGGACCCAAATAAGGTCTAATCCTGGACCCAAATAAGGTCTAATCCTGGACCCAAATAAAATCTAATCCCTGGACCCAAATAAGGTCTAATCCTGGACCCAAATAAGGTCTAATCCTGGACCCAAATAAAGTCTAATCCTGGACCCAAATAAGGTCTAACCCTGGACCCAAATAAGATCTAACCCTGGACCCAAATAAGGTCTAATCCTGGACCCAAATAAGGTCTAATCCTGGACCCAAATAAGGTCTAATCCTGGACCCAAATAAGGTCTAATCCTGGACCCAAATAAGGTCTCATCCTGGACCCAAATAAGGTCTAATCCTGGACCCAAATAAGGTCTAATCCCTGGACCCAAATAAGGTCTAATCCCTGGACCCAAATAAGGTCTAATCCCTGGACCCAAATAAGGTCTAATCCCTGGACCCAAATAAGGTCTAATCCTGGACCCAAATAAGGTCTAATCCTGGACCCAAATAAGGTCTAATCCTGGACCCAAATAAGGTCTAATCCTGGACCCAAATAAGGTCTAATCCTGGACCCAAATAAGGTCTAACCCTGGACCCAAATAAGGTCTAACCCTGGACCCAAATAAGGTCTAATCCTGGACCCAAATAAGGTCTAATCCTGGACCCAAATAAGGTCTAATCCTGGACCCAAATAAGGTCTAATCCTGGACCCAAATAAGGTCTAATCCTGGACCCAAATAAGGTCTAATCCTGGACCCAAATAAGGTCTAATCCTGGACCCAAATAAGGTCTAATCCTGGACCCAAATAAGGTCTAATCCTGGACCCAAATAAGGTCTAATCCTGGACCCAAATAAGGTCTAATCCTGGACCCAAATAAGGTCTAACCCTGGACCCAAATAAGGTCTAACCCTGGACCCAAATAAGGTCTAACCCTGGACCCAAATAAGGTCTAATCCTGGACCCAAATAAGGTCTAATCCTGGACCCAAATAAGGTCTAATCCTGGACCCAAATAAGGTCTAATCCTGGACCCAAATAAGGTCTAATCCTGGACCCAAATAAGGTCTAATCCTGGACCCAAATAAGGTCTAACCCTGGACCCAAATAAGGTCTAACCCTGGACCCAAATAAGGTCTAACCCTGGACCCAAATAAGGTCTAACCCTGGACCCAAATAAGGTCTAACCCTGGACCCAAATAAGGTCTAATCCTGGACCCAAATAAGGTCTAACCCTGGACCCAAATAAGGTCTAATCCTGGACCCAAATAAGGTCTAATCCTGGACCCAAATAAGGTCTAATCCTGGACCCAAATAAGGTCTAATCCTGGACCCAAATAAGGTCTAATCCTGGACCCAAATAAGGTCTAATCCTGGACCCAAATAAGGTCTAATCCTGGACCCAAATAAGGTCTAATCCTGGACCCAAATAAGGTCTAACCCTGGACCCAAATAAGGTCTAATCCTGGACCCAAATAAGGTCTAATCCTGGACCCAAATAAGGTCTAATCCTGGACCCAAATAAGGTCTAACCCTGGACCCAAATAAGGTCTAATCCTGGACCCAAATAAGGTCTAACCCTGGACCCAAATAAGGTCTAACCCTGGACCCAAATAAGGTCTAATCCTGGACCCAAATAAGGTCTAATCCTGGACCCAAATAAGGTCTAATCCTGGACCCAAATAAGGTCTAATCCTGGACCCAAATAAGGTCTAATCCTGGACCCAAATAAGGTCTAATCCTGGACCCAAATAAGGTCTAATCCTGGACCCAAATAAGGTCTAATCCTGGACCCAAATAAGGTCTAACCCTGGACCCAAATAAGGTCTAACCCTGGACCCAAATAAGGTCTAACCCTGGACCCAAATAAGGTCTAACCCTGGACCCAAATAAGGTCTAATCCTGGACCCAAATAAGGTCTAATCCTGGACCCAAATAAGGTCTAATCCTGGACCCAAATAAGGTCTAATCCTGGACCCAAATAAGGTCTAATCCTGGACCCAAATAAGGTCTAATCCTGGACCCAAATAAGGTCTAATCCTGGACCCAAATAAGGTCTAATCCTGGACCCAAATAAGGTCTAATCCTGGACCCAAATAAGGTCTAATCCTGGACCCCCAAAAAAAAGGCACTTCTTCAATGGAGAATCTCTTGGCTAGTTTCACGTCACTTACCAGATCGACAGGGAGAATACTCCACCACCTCTCCTCCTTTCTTCAGGAAACACGTACCAACAGGCTCTCGCTCGGATAAGCTGAACGTGCTCCACTGGTAGAGAGGAGCACAGGCCTGAGAGAGAGAGACACACAAACACCTCATGAGTACAGTCAACAACAGCAAGGCCGCGTAACAGAGACAAATATCCGATTTAAAAACTAGAAATCCAGACTAAAGTTCTCGGAATCTGTCATGAGACTGTTCGCTAGATAGCGCACTCAAGATTGGGTTCTGATAACGGCACGTTCACCGTCCAACCGTACCGTTCTGAGATAAGGACATGACACTCACCAGGATGTGTTCACCATCTGACCGTACCGTTCTGAGATAAGGACATGACACTCACCAGGATGTGTTCACCATCTGACTGTTCTGAGATAAGGACATGACACTCACCAGGATGTGTTCACCATCAGACTGTTCTGAGATAAGGACATGACACTCACCAGGATGTGTTCACCATCTGACCGTACCGTTCTGAGATAAGGACATGACACTCACCAGGATGTGTTCACCATCAGACCGTTCTGAGATAAGGACATGACACTCACCAGGATGTGTTCACCATCAGACCGTTCTGAGATAAGGACATGACACTCACCAGGATGTGTTCCCCATCAGACTGTTCTGAGATAAGGACATGACACTCACCAGGATGTGTTCACCATCAGACCGTTCTGAGATAAGGACATGACACTCACCAGGATGTGTTCCCCGTCAGACCGTTCTGAGATAAGGACATGACACTCACCAGGATGTGTTCACCATCAGACCGTTCTGAGATAAGGACATGACACTCACCAGGATGTGCTCCCCATCAGACCGTTCTGAGATAAGGACATGACACTCACCAGGATGTGTTCACCGTCAGACCGTACCGTTCTGAGATAAGGACATGACACTCACCAGGATGTGTTCACCGTCAGACCGTACCGTTCTGAGATAAGGACATGACACTCACCAGGATGTGTTCCCCATCAGACCGTTCTGAGATAAGGACATGACACTCACCAGGATGTGTTCACCGTCAGACCGTACCGTTCTGAGATAAGGACATGACACTCACCAGGATGTGTTCACCATCAGACCGTTCTGAGATAAGGACATGACACTCACCAGGATGTGTTCACCGTCAGACCGTACCGTTCTGAGATAAGGACATGACACTCACCAGGATGTGTTCCCCGTCAGACCGTACCGTGGCTCCAAACCACTGGTTGGACTTGAACTCCATCTGGACTCCGTCTATATTCTCACGATCATCTGAAAGAGAAATCGTTGTGGGGTTTTAAATGAAGAAACGCCACCTCTTTAAGGGGCGCCCACCCTTTTAACAATAGCCACTCTACAAATGGTGTCATTTTCTCAATTGGGAACAATGTTTTAAAACAGTTTGCAATCGGTTAGGAAAACAAGCCGTCCAGGTCGTCCCGTTTTCTTCCATTTGGGTGCCTAACGAACACGCCCCAGAATATCCACAGAGAAATAGACTGGTAGATATTTGTTTTTCCTGGTCAGTGATAAAGTGTAGCAGCAGCTTTCATCGTCCTCCTGATCAGAGCCTGGAGATCAAACTACATTTTTCCCCTCGAGGAAATTACTCACAGGCAACACCCTATAACGACCCCTGTCTAGCAAATACCGATCTAGCTGTGACACACACACACACACACACACACACACACACACACACACACACACGTTCCTCAATGAGGACAGCTGAACCTATAAATGACCTGTACTGTAGGTCCCTTAATCACCAGACTTCCTTTAGACTGCTCTGTGGTTAGGATTAACAACGGTCTTCTGTCGTCTCGCCTTGTCTAAACCAAGTGAGACTACGATTAACATTGTCTTCATATGGGGTGTGTCGTGTCCATGTGGAAATTATCACATCTTTGTAACAAACCTGAAAAACATCAGATAGGACCAAAACAATTACAAAGATCGTTCTAAATATCCTGTTAGCTGCACAGGTAACCTTTTACGTAAGCAGGTGTAGGAAAACACCTGAGAGGAGACCCCGCTTCCATTTTTCAGGGGAAACGGAAGTCAGGGTGAAAATAGTGTATCCCTAAAAGAAAACAGAAACATCCGCTTTCTTCCGACTCCGCGCAGAGAGTAGCTGCAACGTTGCTGGTATCAAAACACCACGTGTGTGTTGAGGCAGAGTTGAAGTGGCTTTATTGCCTAAAGGGTTGATTAAAACTTTATTCTCAGAGCGGAGCGTGCAGAAATGACATATTACTGTAGACATAAAGACTTAAAAAAGGAAAGATTGTTTTTTTTTTTTGTACATCTCTGAGTGATGTTCTATCTATTCCCTGGGGTCATGTTTTCATGTCTTGAGTTATTGCCGTTCAAGCGGACAGAAATCCCGTCTGGCACGACGCAGCGCCGTGATAAAGTCTCTCTCACGAAACTGGAAGTTATTAAAAGGAATACGACTTTTAGATGGTGAAAACGGCCATCGTACCCGACAGATTTAAATTCTGATGTCATAATGGGGGAGGATTTCTTCTGCCAAATGTTTTGTTGTTGTTGTTGATATTCCTACCTCGGGAAATGTGTAATTTAACAGAGGGTCCACCACATTTCTCCTATTTGTCTTCATCTTCGGTCCAGGGTGACGTTGTGGATGTCAGACTCCACTCTGTGAGGCACATTGATCTACAGGTTCTATTGTATGTAGCTCTGTGCAGACACAGGGAGAGAGTTATATTGTATACAGATCTGTGCACAGACACAGGGAGAGAGTTCTATTCTATACAGATCTGTGCAGACACAGGGAGAGAGTTCTATTGTATACAGATCTGTGCACAGACACAGGGAGAGAGTTCTATTGTATACAGATCTGTGCAGACACAGGGAGAGAGTTCTATTGTATACAGATCTGTGCACAGACACAGGGAGAGAGTTCTATTGTATACAGATCTGTGCAGACACAGGGAGAGAGTTCCATTGTGTGTAGCTCTGTGCAGACAGGGTAAAGTTGCATCTCTGACACACGTGGGAGGATACTCACTACCCTTCCGTGAAAACATACCACAGAGCTCTGTTCCTGTCGAACCATGACTACAGCAAAACTCATAGGAACAACAGCTAGCTCTAACCCAGACTAGAGCACCAGTTAGAGGAGTAACATCCCAGCTCCTGTCTAGCTCTAACCCAGACTAGAGCACCAGATAGAGGAGTAACATCCCAGCTCCTGTCTAGCTCTAACCCAGACTAGAGCACCAGTTAGAGGAGTAACATCCCAGCTCCTGTCTAGCTCTAACCCAGACTAGAGCACCAGTTAGCTGTCCCCTCCTCTAGCCTGGTGACTAGAACATTGGCTGCACCTGGTCACACATTACACCCACTCCTGTGTCCTCTATATTTATACTTATTCTAATCTAGAGACTGTCTGGACAGCTGTAAATATATGTCAGTTTAGCCTGTCTTACCCCGAGGAAGACTATGGACAGCTGTAAATATATCTGTCAGTTTAGCACATCTAACTGTGAGAAAGACTCAGTGCCCAAAACATTGGTTCTCCAATAAATCAATGGGAGTAATTAGTTGGCTCTAATTGTGACTTTAAAAAAAATTGTATTAAAAGGTTTGCCTGTCCACCAAGAGTAGACTGACAGAGCTGGAAAACAATATCTCATCTGACTGGGACAATCCAGGGAAGAACAGTCAGCAGGAGAAAGACTTCCAGACCATGTGGTTAGCAAGGATAGCCTAGTGGTTAGAGTGTAGAGGTGGCAAGTAGCCTAGTGGTTAGAGTGTAGGGGTGGCAGCGTAGCCTAGTGGTTAGAGTGTAGGGGTGGCAGCGTAGCCTAGTGGTTAGAGTGTAGGGGTGGCAGCGTAGCCTAGTGGTTAGAGTGTAGGGGTGGCAGCGTAGCCTAGTGGTTAGAGTGTAGGGGTGCCAGGTAGCCTAGTGGTTAGAGTGTAGGGGTGGCAGGTAGCCTAGTGGTTAGAGTGTAGGGGTGGCAGGTAGCCTAGTGGTTAGAGTGTAGGGGTGGCAGCGTAGCCTAGTGGTTAGAGTGTAGGGGTGGCAGCGTAGCCTAGTGGTTAGAGTGTAGGGGTGGCAGCGTAGCCTAGTGGTTAGAGTGTAGGGGTGGCAGCGTAGCCTAGTGGTTAGAGTGTAGGGGTGCCAGGTAGCCTAGTGGTTAGAGTGTAGGGGTGGCAGGTAGCCTAGTGGTTAGAGTGTAGGGGTGGCAGGTAGCCTAGTGGTTAGAGTGTAGGGGCGGCAGGGTAGCCTAGTGGTTAGAGTGTAGAGGTGGCAGGGTAGCCTAGTGGTTAGAGTGTAGAGGTGGCAGGTAGCCTAGTGGTTAGAGTGTAGAGGTGGCAGGTAGCCTAGTGGTTAGAGTGTAGAGGCGGCAGGGTAGCCTAGTGGTTAGAGTGTAGAGGCGGCAGGGTAGCCTAGTGGTTAGAGTGTAGAGGCGGCAGGTAGCCTAGTAGTTAGAGTGTAGGGGCGGCAGGTAGCCTAGTGGTTAGAGTGTAGGGGTGGCAGCGTAGCCTAGTGGTTAGAGTGTAGGGGTGCCAGGTAGCCTAGTGGTTAGAGTGTAGGGGTGGCAGGTAGCCTAGTGGTTAGAGTGTAGGGGTGGCAGGTAGCCTAGTGGTTAGAGTGTAGGGGCGGCAGGGTAGCCTAGTGGTTAGAGTGTAGAGGAGGCAGGTAGCCTAGTGGTTAGAGTGTAGGGGCGGCAGGGTAGCCTAGTGGTTAGAGTGTAGAGGTGGCAGGTAGCCTAGTGGTTAGAGTGTAGGGGCGGCAGGGTAGCCTAGTGGTTAGAGTGTAGAGGTGGCAGGGTAGCCTAGTGGTTAGAGTGTAGAGGTGGCAGGTAGCCTAGTGGTTAGAGTGTAGAGGTGGCAGGTAGCCTAGTGGTTAGAGTGTAGAGGCGGCAGGGTAGCCTAGTGGTTAGAGTGTAGAGGGGGCAGCGTAGCC
The DNA here is from genome assembly GCF_013265735.2 of Oncorhynchus mykiss. NCBI lineage: Eukaryota > Metazoa > Chordata > Actinopteri > Salmoniformes > Salmonidae > Oncorhynchus > Oncorhynchus mykiss. The sequence continues at coordinate 81,804,904 of NC_048567.1, read as the reverse complement.
TAGTGGTTAGAGTGTAGAGGTGGTAACGTAGCCTAGTGATTAGAGCGTTGGACTAGTAAGCGGAAGGTTGCAAGTTCAAACCCCCGAGCTGACAAGGTACAAATCTGTCGTTTTGTGTCCCTGAACAAGGCAGTTAACCCACTGTTCCTAGGCCGTCATTGTAAATAAGAATTTGTTCTTAACTGACTTGCCTAGTTAAATAAAGGTAAAAAAAAATATATATACTTTGGTAATGGCCAAGCGGGATACAACCCCCCTGAACACACACTAATTACAGTACCCCCCCACCCTAGGCTGCTTGGACACTAACACTAATCTAAACCAATGGCTGAGGCAGCCTCCCCTCACCTCTCAGTCATCACAAAGGCTCCCATTGTAACCATGTCGACACTTACGGCATCACAATAAGACCAGGAGGCCCCTCAGGCACTGACTGGCAAACCACAATAAACATGTCAGCAAAGGGAGGACAATATGGCTAAACCATGACATGGGAAACATATTTAGCATTTCTTCCAACTTTGGAGTTGTTTCCGAAGTGGTGGTTAGAGCGTTGTGGTTAGTGGTTAGAGCGTTGGACTAGTAACCGGAAGGTTGCAAGTTCAAATCCCCGAGCTGACAAGGTACAAATCTGTCGTTCTGTTCAATAGTTAAATAAAGGTAAAATAAATAAAAAATTAAAACACAACAAACGAAAACCAACGCTAGAAGGCAAATGATCAAAGTTGCACTGATAAAGAGTGGTGTAAATTGCACAGGATAAACTGAAATTGCAAGCCAATGTTCTCCTAAATAGCTTAATGTGTGTAATTGATGGGGCTTGGTTTTGCATTGTGTTAGTTTGTGCTGGGACAAACCCATAAGATGTGCTTTAGTGTAAATATTAGTATGAGCCACGTCTGTCTACAATGGATGCTTCAAGAAATAACAAGTTACTGACTCATATGCCCCCTGTTATAAAGTAGAGCAGACAGTCCTTTAAAGGTACTGGGACTCTCCTCCCCCCTCAATCTCTCTCTCTCTGGATCTGACACCCCCCTCTCTCAACTCAAGGGGCTTTATTGGCATGGGAAACATGATGACGTTGCCAAATCAACTGAAATGGATAAACAGAAGTGAAATAAACAATACAAAATGAACAGTAAACATTACACTCACAAAACTTCCAAAAGAATAGAGTGCTTTCCCATGTCTATATACAGTGTTGTAATCTGCCTGTCTATGTCTCTGTCTGCCTGTGTCTCTGCCTGTCTATATACAGTGTTGTAATGACGTGCAAATAGGTGCAAATAGGTAAAGAAAAGGGAAAATAAATCAACATAACTGTCTGTCTGTCTGTGTCTCTGGCTGTCTGTGTCTCCGCCTGTCTGTCTGTGTCTCCGCCTGTCTGCTTGCGTCTGTCTGTCTGCCTGTCTGTGTAACTCTTAGGCTTAACACTGAGCATGTCTGCCTATCTCCAATATAAGCTTCCTAGAAGAGTGAACATCTGCCTTTGCTCCGTCTTACATCCTAAAAACACTTAAAACGTACCTCATAAAAAAGGTCACATTTCACATACGTATGGTTCAACCAGGTTTTTATAATGTGGACATGACCCTTGACTGAAATAACCAATCTATCGTGGCCCCTTCCTGTTCATCACCATGTAGAAGTCGATAAAAAGGGGTCAAATCAATGAGATGCTTGTTTTTGTACCTGACATACTCTACTCACCAGTATTGTCAAACTGTACTTGGGTACAGTCACTACTCTTCTGCCAGGGGCAGGTATAGACTGCCCCTCGCTCCACCACTGTGGAAGCTGAGGAGGTGTTGGCTCTGGGAGCTCCTATAAGAATGTTTGACCTGAAGAAGAGAAAAACGGGCTTAAGTCTACATTCGTGAAAACATGGCACCGCACCTATTCTTCTACTGTAGCCTATTAGGGTCGCAAAACAAAGCTATGTCACATGACGAATAGAATACATATTATATTTATTTCTGTTGAGTCACATTAACAATAGTATAATTATACTTTCTCTCATCATAGTTCAAATAAAAGGCAATAAACATATATTATTATATAACTCAATCTTACTGCTTATTATTTGGCTGGAAAAAATCCACAGAAAATCCAAAATAACTTCCTTTAGGTCCAGAGAATACATAGGGCTTGTCAATATCCAGATTGAACGAGGTTGTCCACTGTAAATAAGACAGGATCAAAGCCAAAGATAAACCAAGATTGCGACGTCTTTCCATCCTGACTGCTAAAGATTCAAGCCTTATTAAACACGGGGTGTGTGGCGTGTTTTAGTTTTGGCGTTAAGAGCTCAACTGCAACGAGTTCTCCTTTCTTTTTGTAGTCGTTCTAATGATGATACACCGAGATCCCACACTCCATTTCCATCTATCCGGCGCCAGTTCAGTAAAACCACTCCGCTAAACAGTTTCACTGCTTCAGCATTCAGCAGCATTACCAGGAAAAGAGTCCAATTCGAAACAACTCGTATCATCAATCGTACAGTTCATGCGATTCAACGTCACAAATCTCTGTACAACGTAAAACAAAAAAAAATACAACCTCGACAGCCCCCGCGTTGTGTAGTGTTACAGCAGCACTTAAATATATATATATATACTTCCGGGTCAAGGGAATTTCAGAAATGTTCTAAATAAAAGTCCCCCACATATTAGTAGAAAAGTGTTATTACCATGTATTTATATTCACGATATATGAAAAATAATTGTCTAAACATTAACAATGGTTCATATTTGTTCATATTTAAGTGACATTTGCATTAAATGTGGGTTTTAAAACATGTTCCAAGCCAGGACAAATAAATGCCCCCCAATTCAATACAACGTCTATGAAATACACATTGGTTTATAGAAAGACAACTATTATTCTAGGTGCCAAAGTAAAAGTGGAGTCAGTTGCGATTACTCACTATGATCTGTAGAATCTATTTATATATGGTGTTATGTCATGGGTAACTGAGACCTATACGCCCAGAAACACTTTCTACTCCACCTAGTCCATTGGTCCCAATGCAATACACTATAGACCTATAAATGACATATTGGCTAATAGTGTCCAGTGCCTCCATTTTAAGGTGTTTTACTTGCTATGAGCTTGTTTTTTGTTCAAACTCACCTTTTTTTGTATAATAGGGACTAGTTAGTAGACTGTACCCTGGTTTTATGGACACACAAACAATCATTTTTCCTGTACAGTGCCATTTGTTTGAGCAATACAACAAAAATACAGTAAGACTTTTCTTAAAAATTACATTTTAAAATTGCATCCTTGAACAAAATAGCACCAGTAAATTAACAAAGAAATCATACAATTAAAATAATATATAGTTTTTTAATTGTCATTGTATACTTAAACTTGCGCCATTTCTCAATGTCCTCCACCTTATAATATTCATTATCTTGTATAAAGTAGTCATTATTTTTAGTTTAATTTTAATTTGTTTACATGATGCAAAGCTGCAAGTCAAAATTTATTTTATATCATACACACAGCGTTTTACCGTGAACTTTTATTTTCTAAAGCCGGAAGTGTTAAAGCTGCTGCCGTGACGCTAATAATCCCTTACAGTAGACGCGTTATAATAACCGTCAAACCCAGCGGTAAAACCCGATAATGGTTCCAATCTTTTTTTCACCGTTCATTTTTGCGTCTGTGATTTTTAGGTCTACTTTATATAAGGTCTGTGTCTCGTGTAGGCTTACGTGATGTTTTGATACGGATATCAATATATTCGCCTTAATTTTCTCAACAATATAAAAATGCTAATTAGCAACAGAGAAGTCCTCAGTAAAACTACAAATTCCTTGTATGTCATCTCTACCGACACTGTCAGATACCGTTCAGCAGCGCGATCAGAGACCAGCAGTGTCCAACCCATGAACTTCTTATGTCCCCTTAGCTAGCTAGTTAGGAGGTAGATCAAAACAGCATGTTATTTAACTGAGCCTTAATCATTGTTTGTATAATATGTCGACTTTAGTGCCTTTCAGACCTTAGGGCATTTTTTGAAGGACGCTGCATAAGAGCATTAAAAGGGGAGAAGACAATGCCAATGCCTCCATGTGAAGGAAACTGTGGTTCCACGTAGCCCTCTGTGCTTTCTCCACTTTACTACTTTGCTTTCCAGTCATGGCAGCTTCCCCATCAGTGGTCACACCGACACACCCATCACAGGCCAGTCCCACGGAGCCCAGGTACACACCCATCACAGGCCAGTCCCACGGAGCCCAGGTACACACCCATCACAGGCCAGTCCCACGGAGCCCAGGTACACACCCATCACAGGCCAGTCCCACGGAGCCCAGGTACACACCCATCACAGGCCAGTCCCACGGAGCCCAGGTACACACCCATCACAGGCCAGTCCCACGGAGCCCAGGTACACACCCATCACAGGCCAGTCCCACGGAGCCCAGGTACACATCCACTGTGAGACAGTCCCACGGAGCCCAGGTTCATATCCACTGTGTTAAAGACAGCCCCTGACCAGTCCCACGGAGCCCAGGTACACATCCACTGTGTTAAAGACAGCCTCTGGCCAGTCCCACGGAGCCCAGGTACACATCCACTGTGTTAAAGACAGTCCCACAGAGCCCAGGTTCATATCCACTGTGTTAAAGACAGTCCCACGGAGCCCAGGTTCATATCCACTGTGTTAAAGACAGTCCCACAGAGCCCAGGTTCATATCCACTGTGTTAAAGACAGTCCCACGGAGCCCAGGTACACATCCACTGTGTTAAAGACAGTCCCACAGAGCCCAGGTTCATATCCACTGTGTTAACGACAGTCCCACAGAGCCCAGGTTCATATCCACTGTGTTAAAGACAGTCCCACGGAGCCCAGGTACACATCCACTGTGTTAAAGACAGTCCCACGGAGCCCAGGTACACATCCACTGTGTTAAAGACAGTCCCACAGAGCCCAGGTACACATCCACTGTGTTAAAGACAGTCCCACGGAGCCCAGGTTCACATCCACTGTGTTAAAGACAGCCCCTGGCCAGTCCCACGGAGCCCAGGTACATATCCACTGTGTTAAAGACAGCCCCTGACCAGTCCCACGGAGCCCAGGTTCATATCCACTGTGTTAAAGACAGCCTCTGCAGTGGTAGTGGTGGTGGGCAAATCAGCACTAAAAAGGAACTACTCCTCGAAGTTATTTATTATCCCAGACGTGTCTGACATAAACCATTAGAATGGCATGGTTAGCCACATCTGTGGGATTCATCAAGATGCAGTGCATCATGGCCGTTTGCACTGATGCGCTCTGATGTCTGGCGCTTTATGTCCTCAGACATGTCCTGGATTCTCCTCCTCGTGGTGTCATCGGAAAGGGTATGGTTTTATTACGTTTGTGGGCGACTGACATGTCATTCGCCGCAGAGAGATTGAGATCCTCTGAGCTGGTTTGGGCTTTTTTTTGCACTTAACAATGCGCTGGGCCACCACGTAATGATGTGCAAAGTGCCTTTTCTTGTAACGCGCGTTCTACAATGGATCTCCAGATATTGACATTTACTTATCTTCATGGCTTGGATGCTTGGTGTCCAGATGTCTTTTCATTTTGTAGGGTTTTCCTGCTCTCATTAGCGAACAGCTCGTTGCTCATAGGACGTCTCCACTCACCCTGCCTGTCTTCTACATATGTAAAACCATCTTCGATGAGGTCGGGGTGGTATTTTCTCTTCTTGACAGGGACCGGGTTGCAGTGGCGACCCATCAATCAGGACAAGTGGGGCAGAGCACCTGTTTTGAGACCCACATTTTTAGCAAAACATTTTAAAATAAAGAAATAATAAAACAATTATAATATATACTTTTTGGGGGGCTTGCCTAATTTGCATGTTATTTTGGCATTAATACAGTGCCGTGCAAAGGTATGGCGTTTTTTTCCTATTTTGTTGCATTACAACCTGTAATATAAATTTATTTTTGGGGGGGATTTCATATAATGGACATATAATGGACATACACAAAATAGTTCAAATTGGTGAATTGAAATTGAAAGCAAAACGTTATAAAAAAAAAATGTTGATTTAAAAACGGAAAAGTGGTGGTGCATATGTATTCACCCCCTTTACTATGAAGCCCCTAAATAAGATCTGGTGCAACTAATTACCTTCAGAAGTCACATCATTAGTTAAATAAAGTCCACCTGTGTGCAATCTAAGTGTCACATGATCTGTCACATGATCTCAGTGTATATATACACCTGTTCTGAAAGGCCCCAGAGTCTGCAACACCACTAAGAAAGGGGGCACCACCAAGCAATCGACACTATGAAGACCAAGGAGCTCTCCAAACAGGTCATGGACAAAGTTGTGGAGAAGTACAGATCAGGGTTGGGTTATGAAAAAATATCTGAAACTTTGAACATCCTACGGAGCACCATTAAATCCATTATTAGAAGATGGAAAGAATATGGCACCACAACAAACCTGCCAAGAGAGGGCCGCCCACCAAAACTCACAGACCAGGCAAGGAGGGCATTAATCAGAGAGGCAACAAAGAGACCAAAGATAACCCTGAAGGAGCAGCAAAGCTGGAGCATTTGTCCATAGGACCACTTTATGCCGTACACTCCACAGAGCTGGGCTTTATGGAAGAGTGTCCAGAAAAAAAAAGCAATTTCTTAAAGAAAAAAAGAATCAAACACATTTGATGATCGCCAAAAAGAATGTGGGAGACTCCCCAAATATATGGAGAAAGGTACTCTGGTCAGATGAGACTTTGAGCTTTTTGGCCATCAAGGAAAATGCTATGTCTGTCGCAAACCCAACACCTCTCATCACACCGAGAACACCATCCCCACAGTGAAGCATGGTGGTGGCAGCATCATGTTGTGGGAATGTTTTTCATCGGCAGGGACTCGGACACTGGTCAGAATTGAAGGAATGATGGATGGCGCTAAATACAGGGACATTCTTGAAGGAAACCTGTTTGTCTTCCAGAGATTTGAGACTGGGACGGAGGTTCACCTTCCAGCAGGACAATGACCCTAAGCATACTGCTAAAGCAACACTTGAGTGGTTTAAGGGGAAACATTTAAATGTCTTGGAATGGCCTAATCAAAGCCCAGACCTCAATCTAATTGAGAATCTGTGGTATGACTTAAAGATTGCTGTACACCAGTGGAACCTATCCAACTTGCACGAGTTGGAGCAGTTTTGGCTTGAAGAATGGGAAAAAATCCCTGTGGCTAGATGTGCCAAGTTTATAGAGACATACCCCAAGAGACTTGCAGACTGTAATTGCTGCAAAAGGTGGCTCTACAAAGTACTGACCTTGGGGGGGGTGAATAGTTATGCATGCTGAAGTTTTTTTTGGTTGTTGTCTTATTTCTTGTTTGTTTCACAATAAAAACATTTTGCGTCTGCAAAGTGGTAGGCATGCTGTGTAAATCAAATGATACAACCCCTAAAAAAAATCAATTTTAATTCCAGGTTGTAAGGCAACAAAATAGGAAAAATGCCAAGGGGCGTAAATACTTTCACAAGCCACTGTAAGTGTCATGTATCAGTTTGCAAACAATGTAAAAGAAAATATATATATATATATATATCATTGAGTTAACAAAGCTGCATACAAACATGGTCTTTCCTTTTGTTTTGTTAATGAAGGCAGCTCCAAAATGCAGGTATTTCAGTCTTTCTCAGTGCTTTCTGTGGTTCCACGTAGCCCTCTGTGCTTTCTTTCTGCACACACAACATTCTATTATAAGAATACTGTTATTTGACGTGTCTTTTTTGACACGCAAAGACCCAAACAGCGTTCAATGTCCCTCCCCCTAATTATTTGGTCTATTTTTACCTCTTAATTTCGCCTACTGTTCTAACTTGTTGGTGAACACGTAGCCTATAACCTGTTTTAGAAAAATGTGCTTTATATGCTATGTGCTATATATGCTTTATATGCCCCCTTTGTTTATCCTACTGTTCTGACTTGGTGTACACTGTAAGAACGGCCCATGTTCTGAATTCTGCCGCTGTACATTTCAAAGGTGCTTATGTAACGGATGTGAAACGGCTAGCTTAGTTAGCGTGGGCGCTAAATAGCGTTTCAATCAGTGACGTCACTTGCTCTGAGACCTTGAAGTAGTAGTTCCCCTTGCTCTGCAAGGGCCGCGGCTTTTGTGGAGCGATGGGTAACGATGCTTCGAGGGTGACTGTTGATGTGTGCAGAAGGTCCGTCGTGGAGCGATGGGTAACGATGCTTCGAGGGTGACTGTTGATGTGTGCAGAAGGTCCCTAGTTCGCGCCCGGGTATGGGCGAGGGGACGGTTTAAATTTGTACTGTTACACTTAACAAATAGTTATACTTCCGTCGTCGCTCTGCAAGGGCCGCTGCTTTTGTGGCGCGATGGGTAACGATGCTTCGTCCGTGTCAGTTGTCTTAATCAAAATTACGGATTGTCTCTTATCTGCTTGCTATAGTTATGTACATCTCAATTGTCAGTAGAAAACACATTTGTTTAAGTAGGTCAGCCATATCAGCTATGTTTTTTAAAAAGGCAGTAAATGAGGCTATATGAACTGTTTCGCTGCCAGACAAGACTCCGCTGATAGCCAGGTGTAGCAGTGGTAAGGTGTTGGGACTCTGCTGATAGCCAGGTGTAGCAGTGGTAAGGTGTTGGGACTCTGCTGATAGCCAGGTGTAGCAGTGGTAAGGTGTTGGGACTGCTGTTGGGACAGCTTTATGTAGGACCTAACAGTTTGTGGGCACCGCTTGGCACCGTTATAGTGCAATTAATGTATTGTTTAGTGTATTTGCTTTTCTGGCATGCATCCCACTTTTATTTTTGTTTCCCCCACCAAGATGTACATGCTAAAATCGCCACTGTTGGGTTGTCTGCCTTATTGCCTTATTGTTGACATTGGAAGCAGCTGTAAATGAAGAGGAGAGCTGCACGTTTTAAAAAACGTGTTCATGATTTTACTCTGACAGCTAGCCTGCATGAGTTAAATGACAGCTAACTATCCACATGTGAAATGCCTGCAGAACTCATGTGCATTGTTTGCTGTCAATCAAGCTAGCTGTCAGAAGATGTCTATCTGATTGGACGTGTCACATTTAAAACAAACATTGCTGCAGAATGACATTTTTAATTGGATCAGTGTGTGTGGGCGGGGCGAGAACGTTTTCGTATTGGTCAGTGAGTGTTTATTCCGAAAAACCCTGTTGAGTCCGAACGTAGACATCCATTTCGTCACTGCGACGCGCTGCACGTATAAAGTCAGCAACGATAGGTGTTGCGATGGTATCCTTTCAAAAATAAAAGTGAAGTTGCGGCGATTACCTTTCAAAAATAATACTATTCTTATTTTGTATATATTCTTGCACAATTCCCGAGACCCCTTAAAATCCTCCGGACCCCCCCCCCCCCCCCCCCCCCCCCCCAGTTGAGAATCACTGCCTGACCTGTGGGGTAACTATAGCCCCTCCCCTCTCCTGAAAACAGGGTGTTGACATACAAAGGTAAAGATAAAGGTGGATGATGGTCAAGCGTTGGCAAACAAACTATGAAGAGAAATAAGTGGCTACAGTTGACACTTTTTCTGGGGGGAGGGGGCTATTTAATGAAATGTTGTTTTTAGAAAATGAGCATTTTTCCCAAGGACCCGGGGTTATCACTCACTGACTGCTTTATTAAAAAACGGAGTACAATTTGTATCTCTAAACAAGTTGATTATTTATCTTTCGGCTCCCCAAATGGTGTGTGTATATATACTTTGTATATATATATATATAGAAGCAGAGTTGCAAAGAAAAAGCCATATCTCAGACTGGCCAATAAAAATAAAAGATTAAGATGGGCAAAAGAACACAGACACTGGACAGATGAACTCTGCCTAGAAGGCCAGCATCCCGGAGTCGCCTCTTCACTGTTGACGTTGAGACTGGTGTTTTGCGGGTACTATTTCATGAAGCTGCCATTTGAGGACTTCTGAGGTGTCTGTTTCTCAAACTAGACACTCCAATGTACTTGTCCTCTTGCTCAGTTGTGCACCGGGGCCTCGCACTCTTCTTTCTATTCTGGTTAGGGCCAGTTTGTGCTTTTCTGTGAAGGGAGTAGGACACAGCGTTGTACTAGATCTTCAGTTTCTTGGCAATTTCTCACATGGAATAATCTTAATTTCTCAGAACTAGAATAGACTGACGAGTTTCAGAAGAAAGTTCTTTGTTTCTGGTATTTTTGAGCCTGATACTCCAGATACTCATCTAGTCTAAAGAAGGCCAGTTTTATTGCTTCTTCAATCAAATCAAATCCAATTTAATTAGTCACATGCGCCGAATACAACAGAATACAACTCCTTACAGTGAAATGCTTACTTACAAGCCCCTAACCGACAGTGCAGTTTCAAAAAATACGGAGAAGAATAAGAGATAAACAATAACAAGTAATTAAAGAGGAGCAGTAAAAAAATACAATATATACAGGGGGGTGTGGAGGCTATATACAGGGTATTACGGTACAGAGTCAATGTGGAGGCTATATACAGGGTATTACGGTACAGAGTCAATGTGGAGGCTATATACAGGGTATTACGGTACAGAGTCAATGTGGAGGCTATATACAGGGTGTTACGGTACAGAGTCAATGTGGAGGCTATATACAGGGTATTACGGTACAGAGTCAATGTGGAGGCTATATACAGGGTATTACGGTACAGAGTCAATGTGGAGGCTATATACAGGGTGTTACGGTACAGAGTCAATGTGGAGGCTATATACAGGGGGTACCGGTACAGAGTCAATGTGGAGGCTATATACAGGGTATTACGGTACAGAGTCAATGTGGAGGCTATATACAGGGTATTACGGTACAGAGTCAATGTGGAGGCTATATACAGGGTATTACGGTACAGAGTCAATGTGGAGGCTACATACAGGGTGTTACGGTACAGAGTCAATGTGGAGGCTATATACAGGGTGTTACGGTACAGAGTCAATGTGGAGGCTATATACAGGGTATTACGGTACAGAGTCAATGTGGAGGCTATATACAGGGTGTTACGGTACAGAGTCAATGTGGAGGCTATATACAGGGTGTTACGGTACAGAGTCAATGTGGAGGCTATATACAGGGTATTACGGTACAGAGTCAATGTGGAGGCTATATACAAGGTGTTACGGTACAGAGTCAATGTGGAGGCTATATACAGGGTATTACGGTACAGAGTCAATGTGGAGGCTATATACAGGGTGTTACGGTACAGAGTCAATGTGGAGGCTATATACAGGGTATTACGGTACAGAGTCAATGTGGAGGCTATATACAGGGTATTACGGTACAGAGTCAATGTGGAGGCTATATACAGGGTATTACGGTACAGAGTCAATGTGGAGGCTATATACAGGGTATTACGGTACAGAGTCAATGTGGAGGCTATATACAGGGTATTACGGTACAGAGTCAATGTGGAGGCTATATACAGGGTATTACGGTACAGAGTCAATGTGGAGGCTATATACAGGGTATTACGGTACAGAGTCAATGTGGAGGCTATATACAGGGTATTACGGTACAGAGATAATGTGGAGGCTATATACAGGGTATTACGGTACAGAGTCAATGTGGAGGCTATATACAGGGTATTACGGTACAGAGTCAATGTGGAGGCTATATACAGGGGGTACCGGTACAGAGTCAATGTGGAGGCTATATACAGGGGGTACTGATACAGAGTCAATGTGCAGGGGCTACCGGTTAGTAATGAGACTATATACAGGGGGTACTGATACAGAGTCAGTGTGCGGGGCACCGGTTAGTAATGAGACTATATACAGGGGGTACTGGTACAGAGTCAATGTGCAGGGGGCACCGGTTAGTAATGAGGCTATATACAGGGGGTACTGGTACAGAGTCAGTGTGCAGGGGGCACCGGTTAGTAATGAGACTATATACAGGGGGTACTGGTACAGAGTCAGTGTGCGGGGCACCGGTTAGTAATGAGACTATATACAGGTGGTACTGGTACAGAGTCAGTGTGCGGGGCACCGGTTAGTTGAGTTAGTATGTACATGTAGGTAGAGTTAATTAAAGTAGCAGTGGTATAAAGAGGCGGAATACAGCTCATTCAATGCTATCTTAGTGCCAGCCTCTGAATGAGGTGGTATGTAAACAGCTACAAAGAATACAGATAAACTCTCTTGGTAGGTAGTGTGGTCTACAGCTTATCATGAGAAACTCTACCTCAGGCGAGCAATAGCTTGAGACTTCCTTCGATATCGTGCACCAGCTGTTGTTTACAAAAATACATAGTCCGCCGCCCCTTGTCTTACCAGACGCCGCTGTTCTATCCTGCCGGGACAGCGTATAACCAGCCAGCTGTATGTTGATAGTGTCGTCGTTCAGCCACGGCTCGTGAAGCATAAGATGTTACAGTTTTTAATGTCCCGTTGGAAATGTAATCTTCTCAATAACGTGTCCATTTTAATATCCAAAGATTGCATGTTTGCAAGCAGAATTGAGGGGAGTGGGGGTTTATTAGATCTCCTCAGAAGGCAGCCCGCCTTCCGGCCTCTCTGAACTAGCTGAGCTGAAATAAAAGATCCCAGAAATGTTCCAGACACACAAAAAGCTTATTCCTCACAAATGTTTTGCACAAATTTGTTTACATATCTGTTCGTGAGCATTTCTCCTTTGCCAAGATAATCCATCCACCTGACAGGTGTGGCATATCAAGAAGCTGATTAAGCAACATGATCATTACACAGGTGCACTTCGTTCTGGGGACAATAAAAGGCCACTCTAAAATGTGTAGTTTTGTCACACAACACAATGCCACAGATGTCTCAAGTTTTGAGGGAGAGTGGAGCTGACTGCAGGAATGTCCACCACAGCTGTTGCCATATTATTGAATGTTCATTTCTGTACACAATTCTTGGATGTGAGAATCTCTCCACATGAGAGACGCAAACTCGGTCTCAACCTTTAAGTCTTTACTGAAGACTCATCTCTTCAGTGGGTCATATGATTGAGTGTAGTCTGGCCCAGGAGTCTAAAGGTGAACGGAAAGGCTCTGGAGCAACGAACCGCCCTTGCTGTCTCTGCCTGGCCGGTTCCCCTCTTTCCACTGCGATTCTCTGCCTCTAACCCAATTACAGGGGCTGAGTCACTGGCTTACTAGGGCTCTTTCATACCGTCCCTAGGAGGGGTGTGTCACTTGAGTGGGTTGAGTCACTGATGTGATCTTCCTGTCTGGGTTGGTGTCCCCCCCTTGGGGTGTGCCGTGGCGGAGATCTTTGTGGGCTATACTCGGCCTTGTATCCCTCTAGTGGTGTGGGGGCTGTGCTTTGTCAAAGTGGGTGGGGTTATATCCTTCCTGTTTGGCCCTGTCCGGGGGTGTCATCGGATGGGGCCACAGTGTCTCCTGACCCCTCCTGTTTCAGCCTCCAGTATTTATGCTGCAGTAGTTTATGTGTCGGGGGGTTAGGGTCAGTTTGTTATATCTGGAGTACTTCTCACGTCCTATCCTGTGTCTTGTGTGAATTAAAGTATGTATGCTCTCTCTAATTCTCTCTTTCTTTCCCTCTCTCGGAGGACCTGAGCCCTAGGACCATGCCTCAGGACTACCTGACATGATGACTCCTTACTGTCCCCAGTCCACCTGGCCGTGCTGCTGCTCCAGTTTCAACTGTTCTGCCTGTGATTATTATTATTTGACCATGCTGGTCATTTATGATCATTTGAACATCTTGGCCATGTTCTGTTATGATCTCCACCCGGCACAGCCAGAAGAGGACTGGCCACCCCACATAACCTGGTTCCTCTCTAGGTTTCTTCCTAGGTTTTGGCCTTTCTAGGGAGTTTTTCCTAGCCACCGTGCTTCTACACCTGCATTGCTTGCTGTTTGGGGTTTTAGGCTGGGTTTCTGTACAGCACTTTGAGATATCAGCTGATGTACGAAGGGCTATATAAATACATTTGATTTGATTTGGAAGCTGAAAATGTCTCAGTTCTTCCATGGCCTGCATACTCACCAGACATGTCATTAATTCAGCATGTTTGGTATGCTCTGGATTTACGTGTACGGCATTGTGGCTAGTTCCCTCCAATATCCAGCATTTCACTGTAAGGTCTACTACACCTGTTGTATTCGGCATTTCACTGTGAGGTCTACTACACCTGTTGTATTCGGCGCATGTGACAAATAAAATTTGATTTGATTTGAACTTCACACAGTCATTGAAGTGGAGTGGGACAACATTCCACAATCGTCAGACTGATCAACTCTATGCGAAAGGAGATGTGTCGCGCTGCATGAGGCAAGTGGTGGTCACACCAGATACTGACTGGTTTTCTGATCCACGCCCCTACCTTTTTTTTAAGGTATCTATGACCACCAGATGCATATCTGTATTCCCAGTCATGTGAAATCCATAGATTAGGGCCTAATGAATTAATTTTTATTGACTGATTTCCTTATATGAACTGTAACTCAGTTCTCTCACTTCTGGAGAGAGTTTGCTGCACTGAAAGTAAAGGGGCTGAATAATTTTGCACGCCCAATTTTTCAGTTTTTGATTTGTTAAAAAAGTTTGAAATATCCAATAAATGTCGTTCCACTTCATGATTGTGTCCCACTTGTTGTTGATTCTTCACAAAAAAATACAGTTTTATATCTTTATGTTTGAAGCCTGAAATGTGGCAAAAGGTCGCAAAGTTCAAGGGGGCCGAATACTTCCGCAAGTCACTGTATATACAAAGTTTATAGCGCTAACTTAAATTGTATATGTATATCTTTTTCTAAATGACGAAATATTAGATGAATTTACCTCAATATCGTTTTGTTAGTGACTTAAACATTTCAGACAGATAGCATTTTTAGTTGAGCAAGAGTAGTGGCAGCAGTGGAACGTGTAGGAAAAATAATTGAGACAAAACAATGGTTTCTGGGTAGGGGGGGTAGTTCTCCCTTGGTAGGGTGGGGGGTAGTTCTCCCTTGGTAGGGTGGGGGGTAGTTCTCCCTTGGTAGGGGGGGGGGTAGTTCTCCCTTGGTAGGGTGGGGGGTAGTTCTCCCTTGGTAGGGGGGGGTAGTTCTCCCTTGGTAGGGTGGGGGGTAGTTCTCCCTTGGTAGGGGGGGGGGGGGTAGTTCTCCCTTGGTAGGGGGGGGGGTAGTTCTCCCTTGGTAGGGGGGGTAGTTCTCCCTTGGTAGGGGGGGGTAGTTCTCCCTTGGTAGGGGGGGTAGTTCTCCCTTGGTAGGGGGGGGGGGGTAGTTCTCCCTTGGTAGGGGGGGGTAGTTCTCCCTTGGTAGGGGGGGGGTAGTTCTCCCTTGGTAGGGGGGGGGTAGTTCTCCCTTGGTAGGGGGGGTAGTTCTCCCTTGGTAGGGGGGGTAGTTCTCCCTTGGTAGGGGGGGTAGTTCTCCCTTGGTAGGGGGGGTAGTTCTCCCTTGGTAGGGGGGGGGGGGGTAGTTCTCCCTTGGTAGCTTGTTACTCTACTAGAATAAAACGATTGGATGGAAACCTGGTTATTTTAAGAACAAAATCTATGTGATGATTGGGGCGACACTAGCCTCGTCACGAAACTGTAGCAATAGGATACTGCCTCAAGAACGATTGAAACGAAACTCTTGACCTGTTGCACGTTTTGGCAGGTAAGGCTGGCTCATTTAAATGTAATGTAAAGTCTGCAGTCTTCTCATTATTAGGATCATGTAGATTATTAATAAATAGGGCAGTCAGTTAACTCCATCTACTGATCACATTGTTTCCATGGTTTCGCTTAAGCAGTTAGCTTCTCATCTAATCATCTCGGAATTTGGCCCCTCCACTATAAGGTAAGCCAAGACTGCAAGTCTGGTAAACCAAGCCTGCAAGTCTGGTAAGCCAAGTCTGCAAGTCTGGTAAGCCAAGCCTGCAAGTCTGGTAAGCCTAGACTGCAAGTCTGGTAAGCCAAGCCTGCAAGTCTGGTAAGCCAAGCCTGCAAGTCTGGTAAACCATGCCTGCAAGTCTGGTAAGCCAAGACTGCAAGTCTGGTAAGCCTAGACTGCAAGTCTGGTAAGCCAAGTCTGCAAGTCTGGTAAGCCAAGCCTGCAAGTCTGGTAAGCCTAGACTGCAAGTCTGGTAAGCCAAGCCTGCAAGTCTGGTAAGCCAAGCCTGCAAGTCTGGTAAGCCAAGCCTGCAAGTCTGGTAAGCCAAGACTGCAAGTCTGGTAAGCCAAGCCTGCAAGTCTGGTAAGCCAAGACTGCAAGTCTGGTTAGCCAAGCCTGCAAGTCTGGTAAGCCAAGCCTGCAAGTCTGGTAAGCCAAGACTGCAAGTCTGGTAAGGCAAGTCTGCAAGTCTGGTAAGCCAAGCCTGCAAGTCTGGTAAGCCAAGACTGCAAGTCTGGTAAGGCAAGTCTGCAAGTCTGGTAAGCCAAGCCTGCAAGTCTGGTAAGCCAAGACTGCAAGTCTGGTAAGCCAAGACTGCAAGTCTGGTAAGCCAAGCCTGCAAGTCCGGTAAGCCAAGACTGCAAGTCTGGTAAGCCTATAGCCGTTTTCTTTCACACTGGAAGCAAACAAAGAGTAAGCTAAAATAGTTTATTTAATGTCTTGGAATTAAAATATAGTCCTGAATTAGTCAGTCAGCAGAGAGTTAAAGCGACAGTACAAAACTGCAGAATAAACCCTGTTTTTATGGACACAGATCATCGATAGTCGTTCCTGTACACTGCGATGCTCTATGTGTTACATATAGTGTCCCGGGGGCCTCACACAAACCTATTTGACCACAGTAGAAATCCAGCAACACTTCCTATGACCTAACGTCTCTGTTTTATACAGAAAATTGTGTACGGTGCAGTATGTATGTCCAATGTGAAAATGCGATTGTATTTAAACTGATAGTCCACTCTTTCAAGGCAGCAGAATGAGCAATAATGTTCCTTGGGGTGTAAACTCTTGTGGATTTGGAAAGCAGAAGTGCTCCTGTGTAGAATGGACACCTATGTTACTGTGACACAACAGAGAGAGAGAGAGAAGTGTGCACAGTGCAGTAAACGATAGGAGTAAAGACACAAAAAGACAATCAATACAAAACAATATAAATGTCCCATATGAAACATCGTGCAATGTGAATGAGCTAATTAACAATGCGATTTTAAAAGTGTTTCCTAAAGTTGATTATTATAATTATTATAAAATATATTATTAAAATATACTATTACTGTTGTTATTAATAGTAGCATTATAAATAATGTTTAGTTGTTTGTATTACTGCTGTTACCATGACAACTATCATGGCTTTTAATGCTGTTAACAATATCAACGCTATAATATTATTTGTGCTATAAAGGCAAATCACTTTTTTCCCTTTTTTTATTGTTATTGTTAAACAACATTCTAAGTCTGCTCAACATTTCCTCATAAAATGTTACAAATTTCGATTTTTTTTATTTTTAATTGCCGAGGTCACGGTTTTATTTTTGCTATGTATTGTTTATTTATTCTGGTTTATTATTGTTGGCGGAATGAAGGACTAATCTCGCTCTTGAATTTTCACGTGACATTTTTGGAATCAACTCCGTCTGTCAAAATCGGAGACCGCTCAGAGATCAGAATTCCGTTGAAAGGGTCAATGAGGGAGTTCTATTCCGCTGGTCTGGATAAAAACCGGGAAATGGCCCGGCACGTCATCGGCGAAAGCGGGCAGGGAGGAGCGCAAATTTCAAATTAAACATTAATCTGCGCCGCCCGATCATCATGGTGCATCGTTCAAAAACATACATATTTTCCATAAAATAAATGTGTGAATTTTCAAACTATTTTTCATTGGGTAGGTATAAACAGCGTTTTTATAAATAAATAAAAGTCACTTTTGCATGTAAAAACACAGAATCCTTCTCATCACTGATCACTCCACGTGCTTAATTAAGTCACTTTTGTTTTTAGCCGAGTTGAAGCGGGGAACCTGGCTCATGCCCGCGAGTCACCCCGGTTACAACGAACACGTTCACTTTTCACCTGGTGTAAACCCCTCTCTCGGGGTAAACCGGGCCAGATAAACAAACCCCCTCAATGAGTGGATAACCCCGCGCATTGTCATGGAAAAACATTTATCCAATCCACTCCAGAAGTGACGGAGGCAACGAGAATGACTTTCCAACGAACCTCTGATTTACAATGAATTAATTAATTTCTTAATGATTTGCAAATTACTGTTGAAGAATTGGTTTGTTCTTCCTCATTTGTTTAAGTACAAGTTTGGAATTTCCAAATCATGATTTTGTTAGCCTACCCTTATTCTCGAATGAGACAAGGGAAATGAAATCCTATCTCAGTTGTACAACGTACATACATTTTCCCCCTCAAATGTCACTCAAGAGTATTTTTGGACACAGTGGGCGCACAATGGCAGTTAGTTAGAGCCCGTTGTGTAATAGCTGTGAGTCATTTGGGTAAAGCAGGTTTAAATCTACTAAATCCTAGATGACTAACGAGAGCGGGGGATATTTTGGTCGTATTTGGTCTGATCCAGCCTCATACAGGCTACGTCCCAATGGCACCCTTGCATTCACTACTTTCGACCAGAGCCCTATGGGTCCCGGGTCAAAAGTAGTGCACTTATATAGGGAATAGTGTGCTACTTGGGAGGGTAGAATAGTCTCAGAGGCAGTTTACGATGAAGTAAACTCACAGGAATGTGTGGCAAAAAAAGCCCCTGGGAATGTCGAATCCTGTGTAAGAAGACGGGAGTGTGGATGAGGGTGGAATGGAGAGATGCAAGGGTCAGGAGGGACTGGGGAAGGGAGGTATATAGGAATGTTGACTGATTTTATTTGTTATGTTTGGCAGACACTACCCTCTGCTTTAATAGATAATTGAATTACAGTACTGTCTTTGAGAACATATTTAACAGACATTTTAACTGTCTACATACAAACTATATGAGGTAATGATGACATAAAAGACACAAAAGTTATTGATGAGTATCAGAAATGAGATTTTGAGAATTTGGTCAGAACCTTCCCTCTAGAGGATATAGATGTAAGTCTCTGTGGTTTGATGTGGGGCATGTAGTTTGTCATGACGTTATTACATACAGGAAATGTTACGAACAAAGACTACAAATGATAAAATGAGTTTAAAAAGTTGTCATTTAGAATCGGCTTGTTATTTCCTGAAAATATTGTTGCAGCATGACTGACCGAGAGAGAGCCTCAGCTACGCACAACGATGACAGTGTTTACAGATTAAAATGAGTGTGGGCTTTTCCTTTTCATTGAAAAGACAATCTGTCTTTTGTCTTGTGGTGGCCCAGGCCAGTCAGGCATGTGGCTGTTGGGTTTATCTGACCATGTGACTCAGCATGAATCCGTTCCATGCTTGCGTCTCATAGGGCACCCTATTCCCCATGTAGTGCACTACTTTAGACCAGAAGCCTTATGGGCCCTGGTCAGAAATAGGGCTCTGGTCAAAAGAAGTACACTATATAAGCAATGGGGTGCCATTTGGGGCACTGGCCAATGATTGTGCTGGACTTTGACTGATTACATGGGCACATTTCCTAATGACAAATGACAAACGAACCGCCAAATTCAAAGGGCATTATCACAGGATCATAGGATAAATGCCAGGGGTAATGATGCCAAGCCCTACTATAGTATAGATGCCAGGGGTAATGATGCCAAGCCCTTTCACTATGTCTTCTAGAACCTGATTCACACAGTCATTCCCCTGTCTGCCTTTCACTGTCTTCTAGAACCTGTTTTACCCATTCCCCTGTCTGTCTTTACTATGTCTTCTAGAACCCGTTTTACCCGTTCCCCTGTCTGTCTTTACTATGTCTTCTAGAACCCGTTTTCCCCGTTCCCCTGTCTGTCTTTCACTGTCTTCTATAACCTGTTTTACCCATTCCCCTGTCTGTCTTTCACTATGTATTCTAGAACCCATTTTACCCATTCCCCTGTCTGTCTTTCCCTATGTATTCGGGAACCCGTTTTACCCGTTCCCCTGTCTGTCTTTCACTGTCTTCTAGAATCGTCTACATATTCATTCACCACACACACACAATTGCTATCCTGATACAGGAATGCAAATTCATTGAAACATAATTAATGTGTGAAGTCCCAATGATATCTCTGTAACCTTTCTTTGTATTTAAAAGGGGCGGAAGTTCAGTATTTATCGAATAATTCCAGATAAATAGTGCTACCGATATACATTTAAATGAAGCTGTCAGAAAAGCCAGTATTTATAAAACACTTACTCAACTATTTAGGCCATGATTACAATTTATTAACAGCGAATCAAAATCACAAGGAGTAAAATACCTTGCTTTACATAAATAAAAATATACTTAAAATCAATATAACCAACCCAATAAATATTTCATTTAGAAAACATTCCCACTGACTTCTGATCAGGTTTAAATGAAAGCCGTATGAAGGAAAAGACAGGGCAGATCAGCACATCAATTAAAGAATGATAATCTCCTGTTATTAACTGGGATTTCTGAGTGGCAGACAGTCAGACGCATTTTAAAATAAAACATGCATTTTTAAAAGGAGGAAAATAAGAGTTTGTAAAGTTGTCAACATTTACTCCTCTGGTTGTTCTGCTGGAGAAAAGGATCTTTGTCTTTTGGATGCCGAGGAACAAAGAGGGCTGTGATATTCCCAGGGCGAGGTTGTTATTGTTAATTGTGCAACATCATCATTCACTTTTAAGCCTTTTGTCCAAGGAATGAGCCGCCCAAACTCAAGAGACAATTCAACACAAATAAGTTGATTCGATTCAAAAACGAGCCGATTTCTATTTGATTCAATTCACAAAACGAGCCGATTCAGTTAAATTCAGCCCTTGTCTTGTTGGTCCAGATCCAGCGTGTCGAGCTCCTCCTCTACCTCGCCCAGATAATCTCCAGTGAACAGGTTCTCGTCTACAGGGACATCCTCCGTGTCCCCCTCTCCGTTCACTCCGTTCTCCTCCACCACAAGCCTCACTCAGTTTGTCTGTCTGGAGGAGAAGAGCGGCAGATGGATTCATTCAGCGATATGAAACGGTCCAATTGTTTTTGTTTTTTTAAACGTTGACAGTCCCCTATTTAAAACATGATCTAGACTATACCTTTCTATCTAAAAGTTCTGTAACGTTGCACTCTCCTGAACAGACACCAGGCCATGTGCCAACAATATCAGTGGATGAAGTGATCATTGAAACCCCCGCCACCCCACCTGACTTTGCCTGGTCAGATAAAAATGATTACAACAGGAAATGAGTAGTACAGTTTCTCTGAGGGAAAACTTTTGGACGGACAGACGTCCTGTAGAAACAGTTAAACAAGCCAGGCTGTGCATCACCATCTGTGTCCTTAGTGGGCCGAGGTCTGGCAACGACCCGGTCTGCTGACGCCACTGTGATCCCAGCATCCTTTAGGAATAAACCTACATCAATGTTCAGGAAGTCCTCAGCCTCCACTACCTGTCAGAGAAGCATAGATTATATATATATATATATATATATATGATACTAATCTACCTATTAAAACCAAATGACCGGATTTTTCAGGACAATACAGGAAACAAACAAGGAGTCCTCAGAGTTGTAGAACATATAAAACATCTCTATTTTCAAAGTAACATTACACTTTATTATATTATAACTTTGGTATTTAGTTGAATCTGTCATCCCATCTAACAGTAAATTTACCTCGTCACCATCATCATCGCCCTTGGTATCATCTGTCTCTGCATCATCGTCGTCAACCAGGTCGGGGAGGAACTCAAACACTTCACGACCACTCACCTGGAAGAGAGAGACATTTTCACACCACATACACTGACCGGACAAAACATTAGGAACACCTTCCTAAGATTGAGTTGCACCCCCCCCTTTTCCCCTCAGGACAGCCTCATTTTGCCAGGGCATGGACTCTACAAGGTGTTGAAAGTGTTCCACAGGGATGCTGGTCCATGTTGACTCCCAATGCTTCCCACAGTTGTGTCAATTTGGCTTGTTGAGCGTTAAAAGCCGGTGCGCCTGTCACCTACAACCATACCCCGTTCAAAAGGCATTGAACTATTTCTTCCTGCCCATTCACCCTCTGAATGGCACACGTACACAATCCATGTCTCAATTGTCTCAAGGCTCCTCCCCTTTCATCTACACTGATTTGAAGTGGATTTAACAGGTGACATCAATAAGGGATCATAGCTTTCACCTGGTCAGTCTATGTCATGGAAAGAGAAGGTGTTCTTCATTTTTTTTTGTACACTGAGTGTACCAGGACAATGTTCAGGGCAGGACATTTCATTCAAGGGGTTTTGTCACCACCCTGTGGTAGGAGAGGAGGTGGCTCGTGTGCTTCAGTGTATCGTGAAATATGGTCCTTCCTCCCAGGCCATAACAGAGGGCATGTAAATACTGTATCTACCAGTACAATTACAAAGACCTGGATCAACACGAGCTCAAAAAAGGAGACCCACAAACCAATAAAGTCTGCTAGATATACTCAAGGCTTCTGTACCAGACTTATTAATGCTCCTGTCTCAAATAACAATAACAATAAACCTAGTAGCAACTCACCCCCAGTGACCTGCCTGCTGATAAATCAGCCCTCTTCCTCTTCATGTCCTGCTCATCCTCTAGTGTCTCTTCCTCTTCATGTCCTGCTCATCCTCTAGTGTCTCTTCCTCGTCTTCCAGGCTAGGAACGTCTCCAGAGTGATACGGGTGACGTTAGGACCCAGGGCTGATCGCTGCAAATACAGAAGATTTAAAAAAAAAAAGTGAAGTGTTTTTGTCACAGACATGTTTGGGAACAAATAGCCATTAATACACCATTTTAGAAACTATGAATGAATACATATAAATGTTTACAACAACAAAAATGTCATAAGAGGTTACACGACTTTATTCATGTAAATGGTAATAACATGTTATACCAACATTTACTTCACAACTCTACTACATTAGGAATGATCCTAGACATAGAATGTTTATCAACTCTACTACATTAGGAATGATCCTAGACATAGAATGACATAGATTATGTTTATCAACTCTAGTACATTAGGAATGATCCTAGACATAGAATGACATAGATGTTTCACAACTCTACTACATTAGGAATGATCCTAGACATAGAATGACATAGATTATGTTTATCAACTCTAGTACATTAGGAATGATCCTAGACATAGAATGACATAGATTACGTTTATCAACTCTAGTACATTAGGAATGATCCTAGACATAGAATGACATAGATGTTTCACAACTCTAGTACATTAGGAATGATCCTAGACATAGATTATGTTTATCAACTCTAGTACATTAGGAATGATCCTAGACATAGATTATGTTTATCAACTCTAGTACATTAGGAATGATCCTAGACATAGAATGACATAGAATATGTTTATCAACTCTAGTACATTAGGAATGATCCTAGACATAGAATGATATAGAATATGTTTATCAACTCTAGTACATTAGGAATAATCCTAGACATAGAATGATATAGAATATGTTTATCAACTCTAGTACATTAGGAATGATCCTAGACATAGAATGACATAGAATATGTTTATCAACTCTAGTACATTAGGAATGATCCTAGACATAGAATGATATAGAATATGTTTATCAACTCTAGTACATTAGGAATGATCCTAGACATAGATTATGTTTCACAACTCTAGTACATTAGGAATGATCCTAGACATAGAATGACATAGATTATGTTTATCAACTCTAGTACATTAGAAATTATCCTAGACATAGAATGACATAGATTATGTTTATCAACTCTAGTACATTAGGAATGATCCTAGACATAGAATGACATAGATTATGTTTATCAACTCTAGTACATTAGGAATGATCCTAGACATATAATGACATAGATTATGTTTATCAACTCTAGTACATTAGGAATGATCCTAGACATAGAATGACATAGATTATGTTTATCAACTCTAGTACATTAGGAATGATCCTAGACATAGAATGACATAGATTATGTTTCACAACTCTAGTACATTAGGAATGATCCTAGACATAGAATGACATAGATTATGTTTCACAACTCTAGTACATTAGGAATGATCCTAGACATAGAATGATATAGAATATGTTTATCAACTCTAGTACATTAGGAATAATCCTAGACATAGAATGATATAGAATATGTTTATCAACTCTAGTACATTAGGAATGATCCTAGACATAGAATGACATAGAATATGTTTATCAACTCTAGTACATTAGGAATGATCCTAGACATAGAATGATATAGAATATGTTTATCAACTCTAGTACATTAGGAATGATCCTAGACATAGAATGATATAGAATATGTTTATCAACTCTAGTACATTAGGAATGATCCTAGACATAGATTATGTTTCACAACTCTAGTACATTAGGAATGATCCTAGACATAGAATGACATAGATTATGTTTATCAACTCTAGTACATTAGGAATGATCCTAGACATAGAATGACATAGATGTTTCACAACTCTAGTACATTAGGAATGATCCTAGACATAGATTATGTTTATCAACTCTAGTACATTAGAAATTATCCTAGACATAGAATGACATAGATTATGTTTATCAACTCTAGTACATTAGGAATGATCCTAGACATAGAATGACATAGATTATGTTTATCAACTCTAGTACATTAGAAATTATCCTAGACATAGAATGACATAGATTATGTTTATCAACTCTAGTACATTAGGAATGATCCTAGACATAGAATGACATAGATTATGTTTATCAACTCTAGTACATTAGGAATGATCCTAGACATAGAATGACATAGATGTTTCACAACTCTAGTACATTAGGAATGATCCTAGACATAGATTATGTTTATCAACTCTAGTACATTAGAAATTATCCTAGACATATAATGACATAGATTATGTTTATCAACTCTAGTACATTAGGAATGATCCTAGACATAGAATGACATAGATTATGTTTATCAACTCTAGTACATTAGGAATGATCCTAGACATAGAATGACATAGATTATGTTTCACAACTCTAGTACATTAGGAATGATCCTAGACATAGAATGACATAGATTATGTTTCACAACTCTAGTACATTAGGAATGATCCTAGACATAGAATGATATAGAATATGTTTATCAACTCTAGTATATTAGGAATGATCCTAGACATAGAATGACATAGATTATGTTTCTATGGGGATGATCAACCGACCTCATTCTCGATCAGCTCCTCCAGTGAGTCTTCTTTCGTCTTGACCTTCCTGAGGACGAACCCGGCAGGAAGAGCACGACGGTACATACAGTTGTCTCCTCCCCCGGGACAGACCCGGAACCAACCATACTCGTTGCTCTCTATGTCATCCAGGAAGTACTTACAAAACCTGTGGGGGAAAACAATACTGCAGTCTGTCCTCGTAGAAGAGCAAAGCATTGGAGCAATAACAAACGCTGTTAGTTACAACATGTGACACGCATTGTAGCAGGTAACAATATGTAGGGTAACAGAGATCCTATAGGTCATTCTATGGACGAACAAACATTGTTACAATATGTAGGTTAACAGAGATCCTATAGGTCATTCTATGGACGAACAAGCATGTAAAAATATGTAGGGTAACAGAGATCCTATAGGTCATTCTATGGACGAACAAGCATTGTAACAATATGTAGGGTAACAGAGATTCTATAGGTCATTCTATGGACGAACAAACATTGTTACAATATGTAGGGTAACAGAGATCCTATAGGTCATTCTATGGACGAACAAACATTGTTACAATATGTAGGGTAACAGAGATCCTATAGGTCATTCTATGGACAAACAAGCATGTAACATGTAGGGTAACAGAGATCCTATAGGTCATTCTATGGACAAACAAGCATGTAACAATATGTAGGGTAACAGAGATCCTATAGGTCATTCTATGGACGAACAAGCATGTAACATGTAGGGTAACAGAGATCCTATAGGTCATTCTATGGACAAACAAGCATGTAACAATATGTAGGGTAACAGAGATCCTATAGGTCATTCTATGGACAAACAAGCATGTAACAATATGTAGGGTAACAGAGATCCTATAGGTCATTCTATGGACGAACAAACATTGTTACAATATGTAGGGTAACAGAGATCCTATAGGTCATTCTATGGACGAACAAACATTGTAACAATATGTAGGGTAACAGAGATCCTATAGGTCATTCTATGGACGAACAAGCATGTAACAATATGTAGGGTAACAGAGATCCTATAGGTCATTCTATGGACGAACAAGCATGTAACATGTAGGGTAACATAGATCCTATAGGTCATTCTATGGACAAACAAGCATGTAACAATATGTAGGGTAACAGAGATCCTATAGGTCATTCTATGGACAAACAAACATGTAATATGTAGGGTAACAGAGATCCTATAGGTCATTCTATGGACGAACAAACATTGTTACAATATGTAGGGTAACAGAGATCCTATAGGTCATTCTATGGACGAACAAACATTGTTACAATATGTAGGGTAACAGAGATCCTATAGGTCATTCTATGGACAAACAAGCATGTAACAATATGTAGGGTAACAGAGATCCTATAGGTCATTCTATGGACAAACAAGCATGTAACAATATGTAGGGTAACAGAGATCCTATAGGTCATTCTATGGACAAACAAGCATGTAACATGTAGGGTAACAGAGATCCTATAGGTCATTCTATGGACAAACAAGCATGTGACAATATGTAGGGTAACAGAGATCCTATAGGTCATTCTATGGACGAACAAGCATGTAACATGTAGGGTAACAGAGATCCTATAGGTCATTCTATGGACAAACAAGCATGTAACAATATGTAGGGTAACAGAGATCCTATAGGTCATTCTATGGACGAACAAACATTGTTACAATATGTAGGGTAACAGAGATCCTATAGGTCATTCTATGGACGAACAAACATTGTTACAATATGTAGGGTAACAGAGATTCTATAGGTCATTCTATGGACGAACAAGCATGTAACATGTAGGGTAACAGAGATCCTATAGGTCATTTTATGGACAAACAAGCATGTAACAATATGTAGGGTAACAGAGATTCTATAGGTCATTTTATGGACAAACAAGCATGTAACAATATGTAGGGTAACAGAGATCCTATAGGTCATTCTATGGACGAACAAACATTGTTACAATATGTAGGGTAACAGAGATTCTGTAGGTCATTCTATGGACGAACAAACATTGTTACAATATGTAGGGTAACAGAGATCCTATAGGTCATTCTATGGACGAACAAACATTGTTACAATATGTAGGGTAACAGAGATCCTATAGGTCATTCTATGGACGAACAAACATTGTTACAATATTTAGCCTTCCAGTAATTTGTTTGTTGATGCGTACAATCGGAGTTTGTTGAGTTTTGGCTTTCTTCAGCTCTGCCTCTCCGAGTTTCTTGTGGACGACTTCCTCAAGCTTCTTCTCATCCCAGTTGTCCATGGTGTCTATAACATATTGAAAAATACATTCATTTCACATCACAACGAGACAATCATCAAAGTGCAGATAAGTGCATCCCTGACACTGTGGTGGGCACAGCATGTCAGGCACAAACCTGATGGCAAAATGCATAGTTTATAACATCATTTACTATGACATTCAGGCTACAAAACGGCATCAACAAGCCTATGAATTTTAATCATAGAGACAACAAGCGTACCTTTTTCCAGGTCTTCATCTCTGCCATCGACACACAGACTGCGTTTTTCACACTTCCTCTCAAGAGTCAGGTCGTGGGAGAACTTACACGCTGGTCTTACTGGTCTTTTATTTTTTACTGTTATGTAACTAGGTAAGTCAGTTAAGAACAAATTCTTATTTTCAATGACGACCTAGTGGTAAACTGCCTGTTCAGGGGCAGAACGACAGATTTGTACCTTGTCAGCTCAGGGGTTTGAACTTGCAACCTTCCGGTTACTAGTCCAACGCTCTAACCACTAGGCTAACCTGCACTGGTCTTGCTTGAAGAAGGCACAAAGCACAGATTTGGGATCAACACCTGACCACAAGAATTAGGAGACATGGGGAGAGGAAATTAAATAATAATAATTAGAATTATACTACATGGGGTAATATACTGTAGCCTTTCTCAAGGACCCTCAGGTAGCCTAGTGGTTAGAGTGTAGGGGCGGCAGGTAGCCTAGTTGTTAGAGTGTAGAGGCGGCAGGTAGCCTAGTGGTTAGAGTGTAGGGGCGGCAGGTAGCCTAGTGGTTAGAGTGTAGGGGCAACAGGTAGCCTAGTGGTTAGAGTGTAGGGGCAACAGGTAGCCTAGTGGTTAGAGTGTAGGGTTAGAGTCTAGGGGCGGCAGGTAGCCTAGTTGTTAGAGTGTAGAGGCGGCAGGTAGCCTAGTGGTTAGAGTGTAGAGGCGGCAGGTAGCCTAGTGGTTAGAGTGTAGGGGCGGCAGGTAACCTAGTGGTTAGAGTGTAGAGGAGGCAGGTAGCCTTGTGGTTAGAGTGTAGGGGCAACAGGTAGCCTAGTGGTTAGAGTGTAGGGGCAACAGGTAGCCTAGTGGTTAGAGTGTAGGGGTGGCAGGTAGCCTAGTGGTTAGAGTGTAGGGGCAACAGGTAGCCTAGTGGTTAGAGTGTAGGGGCAACAGGTAGCCTAGTGGTTAGAGTGTAGGGGCGGCAGGTAGCCTTGTGGTTAGAGTGTAGGGGTGGCAGGCAACCTAGTGGTTAGAGTGTAGGGGCGGCAGGTAGCCTCGTGGTTAGAGTGTAGGGGTGGCAGGTAGCCTCGTGGTTAGAGTGTAGGGGCGGCAGGTAGCCTCGTGGTTAGAGTGTAGGGGCGGCAGGTAACCTAGTGGTTAGAGTGTAGGGCTGGCAGGTAAACTAGTGGTTAGAGTGTAGGGGCGGCAGGTAACCTAGTTGTTAGAGTGTAGGGGCTGCAGGTAGCCTCGTGGTTAGAGTGTAGGGGCAACAGGTAGCCTAGTGGTTAGAGTGTAGGGGCAACAGGTAGCCTAGTGGTTAGAGTGTAGGGCCAACAGGTAGCCTAGTGGTTAGAGTGTAGGGCCAACAGGTAGCCTAGTGGTTAGAGTGTAGGGGCAACAGGTAGCCTAGTGGTTAGAGTGTAGGGTTAGAGTGTAGGGGCGGCAGGTAACCTAGTGGTTAGAGTGTAGAGGTGGCAGGTAACCTAGTGGTTAGAGTGTAGGGGCGGCAGGTAACCTAGTGGTTAGAGTGTAGGGGCGGCTGGTAGCCTTGTGGTTAGAGTGTAGAGGTGGCAGGTAACCTAGTGGTTAGAGTGTAGGGTGGCTGGTAGCCTTGTGGTTAGAGTGTAGGGGCGGCAGGTAGCCTTGTGGTTAGAGTGTAGGTGCAACAGGTAGCCTTGTGGTTAGAGTGTAGGGGCAACAGGTAGCCTAGTGGTTAGAGTGTAGGGGCAACAGGTAGCCTAGTGGTTAGAGTGTAGGGTGGCAGGTAGCCTTGTGGTTAGAGTGTAGGGGTGGCAGGTAGCCTAGTTGTTAGAGTGTAGGGTGGCTGGTAGCCTTGTGGTTAGAGTGTAGGGGCGGCAGGTAGCCTTGTGGTTAGAGTGTAGGGGCAACAGGTAGCCTTGTGGTTAGAGTGTAGGGGCAACAGGTAGCCTAGTGGTTAGAGTGTAGGGGCAACAGGTAGCCTAGTGGTTAGAGTGTAGGGTGGCAGGTAGCCTTGTGGTTAGAGTGTAGGGGTGGCAGGTAGCCTAGTTGTTAGAGTGTAGGGGCGGCAGGTAGCCTCGTGGTTAGAGTGTAGCGGCAACAGGTAGCCTAGTGGTTAGAGTGTAGGGTCGGCAGGTAGCCTCGTGGTTAGAGTCTAGGGGCGGCAGGTAGCCTCGTGGTTAGAGTGTAGGGCTGGCAGGTAAACTAGTGGTTAGAGTGTAGGGGCGGCAGGTAGCCTAGTGGTTAGAGTGTAGGGGTGGCAGGTAAACTAGTGGTTAGAGTGTAGGGTCGGCAGGTAGCCTCGTGGTTAGAGTCTAGGGGCGGCAGGTAGCCTCGTGGTTAGATTGTAGGGCTGGCAGGTAAACTAGTGGTTAGAGTGTAGGGGCGGCAGGTAGCCTAGTGGTTAGAATGTAGGGGTGGCAGGTAAACTAGTGGTTAGAGTGTAGGGGCGGCAGGTAGCCTCGTGGTTAGAGTGTAGGGGCGGCAGGTAGCCTAGTGGTTAGAGTGTAGGGGCAACAGGTAGCCTCGTGGTTAGAGTGTAGGGGCGGCAGGTAGCCTAGTGGTTAGAGTGTAGGGGCAACAGGTAGCCTCGTGGTTAGAGTGTAGGGGCGGAAGGTAGCCTCGTGGTTAGAGTGTAGGGGCAACAGGTAGCCTAGTGGTTAGAGTGTAGGGTCGGCAGGTAGCCTCGTGGTTAGAGTCTAGGGGCGGCAGGTAGCCTCATGGTTAGAGTGTAGGGCTGGCAGGTAAACTAGTGGTTAGAGTGTAGGGGCGGCAGGTAGCCTAGTGGTTAGAGTGTAGGGGTGGCATAGGGCTGGTAACCGGAAGGTTGCTGGATCGAATCCCCGAGCTGACAAGGTAAAACTTATGTTGTTCTGCTCCTGAGCAAAAGGCAGTTAACCCACTGTTCCACAGGGCGCCGATGTCAATTACGGCATCCCCCGCTCTGAATCAGGTTAAATGCGGAAGACACATTTTAGTTGAATACATTAATTTAAACAGCTGACTGTTTAGACAGACCCTCTTTCTCTTTCTCACTCCAACTTCAATGATGTTAAAGAGAATGAGAGGCAGTTATGTTGTTATACAGCTAGGGTATGGAGGGGTGTGAGGGACAATTTGGAAATAATGTAGGTCTATTAGAGACTTTTTAACAACACTGCCAAGAATCTTATCACTCAATCATAAATAGAGTCCCAGTACCTTTGGTGACTTTTTGTGTAACAGGCTTGAAAAAAAAGCTCATTCATCTCTTCCAGCTTCTTCTTCTTGTCAATCTTCTTCTTCTTATCTCCTTCAGCAGCTGCAAACCTGATAACATCAGGCACAGACACACATTGAAGTGCATTAGACCGGGTGGGTTGGGACACTAAGGTCCAGTCACACCGAAAGATGTATTGGGGACGGGGGGCAGGAGCTACAACGCTTTTCAAAATGTATTCATCCCCCCCTTTGTCGTTTTTCCCATTTGTGGAAATTTGTGGAGTGCCACCCCTCATAGCCTGGTTCCTCTCTAGGTTTCTTCCTAGGTTCTGGCCTTTCTAGGGAGTTTTTTCCTAGCCACCGTGCTTCTACACCTGCATTGCTTGCTGTTTGGGGGTTTTAGACTGGGTTTCTGTACAGCACTTTGAGACATCAGCTGATGTAAGAAGGGCTTTATAAATACATTTGATTTGGAGTAGTTGAAAAACAAGTTTTAATGACTCCAACCTAAAGTGTATGTAAACCTCCGACTTCACCTGTAGCTGGCTGGTGTTCCCACCTGTCGTCCGTTCTGCTGTTCATGTTTGACTTGATGAGTGACAGTTTTGATGAACTTCTGCTGCTTGGCTCCTTTCTTGTTTTTCAGTCCAAATGTCTTGTCCTGGTGAATGTACAATCAGCAGAAGGGTCATATTTAGGCTAACTACCTGACACATGACATTGACTCCCAAGATGACTCCCAAAAGATTCAGCCATGGCTCAGGACAACACGATCAATCAACAAGTATGATCTGCCTCCTGAACAATTAAACTTGATGTTGTTGCTATTGTTAGCAAATCGGATTAACCACAGCAGATACAGTCAGATGAAGACTAACACATGCTACACCGCAAAGTGTGCAGAAGGCAACGCGGAGGACGCATGATTACGCCCTGATCACACCAGTAGTGCAACAAAAAGCGCAAAATTTGAGACGCAGCGTTATCTGGTTATGTTGTGTGCAACAAAAAAGTTCAACCACATTCAATTTCTGCTACCATTTATGTCATTAATGTTTTTTTACACATACAGTTTGATGCATAAATTCGAGAAATCCAATGTAACAAACAGTATAGACTTTACGCCCGTCCCCTCGCTAACCAGGGACGCTCTACACACAGACAACAGTCACGTTCGAAGCATCGTTACCCATCGCTCCACAAAAGCCGAGGCCCTTTTAGCGCAAGGGGAACCACTACTTCAAGGTCTCAGAGTGAGTGATGTCACCGATTGAAACGCCACTAGCGCGCACCACCGCTAACTAGCTAGCCATTTCACATCGGCTACACAAGCACCACACAGAACAAACTACAACTGCCTCTTGCAACTCTATACTCTAAGGCAAAAGCAGGATACCATTGGAAATGAATGTGCTTCTAGTTTGCCAAAATGCTAATTTCACGGTCGGTGGGATCGAGGCGTTAGCGTAGTTATTTAAATTATTATTATTATTATTTACCTTTATTTAGCTAGGCAAGTTAGTTAAGAACACATTCTTATTTTACAATGACAACCTAGCGTAGTCATTTACATTTAAATAGTAGCAAAGACAGCGTAGGAAACTTAAAAGCCTACAGTAAATAAATACTTTCCCTCAACAATATTTCTAATTGCACATTAATATAGATTCATATTTGTCCCATAATGGAATATTTGCATGTTTCTGAAGAAAATAGAGCCCCACAGTGGAGGTGTCATAATACCCATAACATTTAGCGGTCAAACAGGGAAATAGTTCCAATCGATTTTACACCATTCATTTTTCCCCCAAAGAGACTTTTAGAAACCCTTATAATAAGAGTGGTGTTTGCTGTCGACTAAACCTGGAGTGACGCTTCGATAGCCATGTAAATCTCTCTCGGACAAGGTGACTTTTAACAGTATATTCAGCTGTATATACTATCAGATACGAAAATGGTAATTAGCATCCAAGTAGACATCGTGTAAGACTACAAATCCCAGCATGCTCCTGCACATCATCTTTCACTGACACCTTTATTAACAAGTATTGTGTCAATGTAAAACTTGTACATTTAAAGAAATGTTGCCAATTTATTCATTACTCAGCTTAGCTAACATTAGATAGTTAATCCAGGGATTCTAACCTTGGTCTCGATTCGTCAGTCTCGTCCAGATCATCATGGTATTTGTAGTTCTTTATGATAGCCACATTAGCCGCAAATTAGCGTTTACTTTTTTTGGGGGGGATAAATACAGGCGAATACATGGATGAAAGTCACTTTGTCATTGAGCGATTGATCACAACGTCACGTCAGGGTAAACCTACAAGAAACACAGCCCTTATTTGAAGTGTTTCTAAAAAACATCTCCTATGGAGAAAAATGAATGGTGAGAAAACTACTGGAACCATTTCCTTGTTTGACCGCTAGGTTTTATGGGTATTATGACTCTATTTAAACAATACAAAAGCATTGCATCATATTATAATTCTATACAATATCTGGGCTAAATCCTTCTTATCATCAGACCAACTGTAATACATCATGAGCATAAATGTCAGTGTACACTATCATTTAGAAGAAATGTGATTTTGTAACAGCAGCTTAATGTGTTCCCCTTGCCTGGTTGATGGCTAATGCCTAATCTCAAATGGACAGCAACACCCTGCTGTAGAGCCATTATAAACCCTGGTGTAATTCAGACATTAACCCTGCTGTAGAGCCATTATAAACCCTGGTGTAATTCAGACATTAACCCTGCTGTAGAGCCATTATAAACCCTGGTGTAATTCAGACATGAACCCTGCTGTAGAGCCATTATTAACCCTGGTGTAATTCAGACTTTAACCCTGCTGTAGAGCCATTATTAACCCTGGTGTAATTCAGACATTAACCCTGGTGTAATTCAGACATTAACCCTGGTGTAATTCAGACATTAACCCTGGTGTAATTCATGTATCGTTGCACCCTCAGTACAGACAGACACCATGAACCCTGGTGTAATTCAGACACCATGAACCCTGGTGTAATTCAGACACCATTAACCCTGGTGCAATTCAGACACCATTAACCCTGGTGTAATTCAGACACCATTAACCCTGGTGTAATTCAGACAATAACCCTGGTGTAATTCAGACACCATTAACCCTGGTGTAATTCAGACATTAACCCTGGTGTAATTCCTACATCACCAACCCTGGTGTAATTTCTACATCATTAACCCTGGTGTAATTCAGACAATAACCCTGGTGTAATTCAGACACCATTAACCCTGGTGTAATTCAGACATTAACCCTGGTGTAATTCATACACCATTAACCCTGGTGTAATTCAGACATTAACCCTGGTGTAATTCAGACACCATTAACCCTGGTGTAATTCAGACATCACCATCCCTGGTGTAATTCAGACATTAACCCTGGTGTAAGTCAGATATTAACCCTGGTGTAATTCAGACATTAACCCTGGTGTAATTCAGACACCATTAACCCTGGTGTAATTCAGACATCTTTGACCCTGGTGTAATTCAGACACCATGAACCCTGGTGTAATTCAGACACCATTAACCCTGGTGTAATTCAGACATTAACCCTGATGTAATTCAGACACCATTAACCCTGGTGTAATTCAGACACCATTAACCCTGGTGTAATTCAGACATTAAACCTGGTGTAATTCAGACACCATTAACCCTGGTGTAATTCAGACACCATTAACCCTGGTGTAATTCAGACATCATTAACCCTGGTGTAATTCCTACATCATTAATCCAGGTGTAATTCAGACATCATTAACCCTGGTGTAATTCCTACATCATTGACCCTGGTGTAATTCAGACTTACCCCTGGTGTAATTCCTGCATCATTGACCCTGGTGTAATTCAGACTTAACCCTGGTGTAATTCCTACATCATTGACCCTCAGCCCTCTTTTCCCATCAACTCCCTCCATCTACTGGACAGGGTTTAGTGACCTGATGGCTTTCCCATACATCAGGCTAACCCAGCTATGTGGTTTTATAATATTCAGATACACAATGCCTGCACGTAGACCTGGTAAAACTGCTGCCAATGACTGGAACGAACTACAAAAATCTCTGAAACTGGGAACACTTATCTCCCTCACGAGCTTTAAGCACCAGCGGTCAGAGCAGCTCACAGATTACTGCACCTGTACATAGCCCACCTATAATTTAGCCCAAACAACTACTTCATCCCCATACTGTATTTATGTAACGCTTGTCGTCTGGGGGAAAAGAGGAGGACCAAAATGCAGCGTGATGATTATCCATTTAAATAGAATACTTTAACAACGAACAAAAAAACAAACAATAAACCAACTAAATGAAAGAAGACGAAACAGTCCCGTAACGTGGACACAGGAAACAGGAACAATCACCCACAATACAAAACAGGCTACCTAAATATGGTTCTCTATCAGGGACAACGATTGACAGCTGCCTCTGATTGAGAACCATACCAGGCCAAACACAGAAATAGAAAATCATAGACAAACTATCATAGACAACCCACCCCAACTCACGCCCTGACCATACTAAAACAAAAGACAAAACAAAGGAACTAAGGTCAGAACGTGACAATTTATTTATTTATTTTGGAATGACATGGAGGATAACATGATATATGACAGGATAACATGATATATGACAGGATAACATGATATATGACAGGATAACATGCAGGATAACATGATATATGACAGGATAACATGCAGGATGACATGATATATGACAGGATAACATGATATATGACAGGATAACATGCAGGATAACATGATATATGACAGGATAACATGCAGGATGACATGATATATGACAGGATAACATGATATATGACAGGATAACAGAGAGTAAATTGTTTGCTGTTCAGTTACCAGTGTTTAGATCACTATCACCAAACGGCAGGTAAGTCTACAGCAGAACAGGTATTTCTACAGCAGAACAGGTAGGTCTACAGCAGAACAGGTAGGTCTACAGCAGAACAGGTATTCCTACAGCAGAACAAGTAGGTCTACAGGTAGGTCTACAGCAGAACAGGTAGGTCTACGGGTAGATCTACAGCAGAACAGGTAGGTCTACAGCAGAACAGGTATTTCTACAGAAGAACAGGTAGGTCTACCTCAGAACAGGTAGGTCTAAAGCAGAACAGGTAGGTCTACAGCAGAACAGGTATTTCTACAGCAGAACAGGTAGGTCTACAGCAGAACAGGTAGGTCTACATCAGAACAGGTAAGTCTACAGCAGAACAGGTATTCCTACAGCAGAACAAGTAGGTCTACAGGTAGGTCTACAGCAGAACAGGTAGGTCTACAGCAGAACAGGTAGGTCTACAGCAGAACAGGTAGGTCTACGGGTAGATCTACAGCAGAACAGGTAGGTCTACGGGTAGATCTACAGCAGAACAGGTAGGTCTGCAGCAGAACAGGTAGGTCTGCAGCAGAACAGGTAGGTCTACATCAGAACAGGTAGATCTACAGCAGTACAGGTATTTCTACAGCAGAACAGGTAGATCTACAGCAGAACAGGTAGGTCTGCAGCAGAACAGGTAGGTCTACAGCAGAACAGGTATTCCTACAGCAGAACAGGTATTTCTACTGCAGAACAGGTATTTATACTGCAGAACAGATAGGTCTACAGCAGAACAGGTATTTCTACTGCAGAACAGGTATTTCTACTGCAGAACAGGTAGGTCTACAGCAGAACAGATAGGTCTACAGCAGAACAGGTAGGTCTACAGCAGAACAGGTAGGTCTACAGCAGAACAGGTAGGTCTACATCAGAACAGGTAGGTAAACGCAGCAACAACAAAAAACGTCCCCTTTTTCAGGACCCTGTCTTTCAAAGATAATTTGTAAAAATCCAAATAACTTCACAGATCTTCATTGTAAAGGGTTTAAACACTGTTTCCCATGCTTGTTCAATGAACCATAAACAATTAATGAACACGCACCTGTGGCACGGTCGTTAAGACACTAACAGCTTACAGACGGGAGGAAATTAAGGTCACAGTTATGAAAACTTAGGACACTAAAGAGGCCTTTCTACTGACTCGAAAAAACAACAAAAGAAAGATGCCCAGGGTCCCTGCTCATCTGCGTGAACGTGCCTTAGGCATGCTGCAAGGAGGCATGAGGACTGCAGATGTGGCCAGGGAAATAAATTGCAATGTCCGTACTGTGAGATGCCTAAGAGAGCGCTACAGGGAGAAAAGACGGACGCTGATCGTCCTCGCAGTGGCAGACCACGTGTAACAACACCTGCACAGGATCGCTACATCCAAACATCACACCTGCAGGACAGGTACAGGATGGCAACAACAACTGCTTGAGTTACACCAGGGAACGCACAATCCCTCCATCAGTGCTCAGACTGTCCGCAATAGGCTGAGAGAGACTGGACTGAGGGCTTATAGGCCTGTTGTAAGGCAGATCCTCACCAGACATCACCGGCCTATGGGCACAAACCCACCGTCAATGGACCAGACAGGACTGGCAAAAACTGCATTTCACTGACAAGTATCGGTTTTGTCTCACCAGGGGTGATGGTCGGATTCACGTTTATCGTCGAAGGAATGAGTGTTACACTGAGGCCTGTACTCTGGAGCGGGATCGATTTGGAGGTGGAGGGTCCGTCATGGTCTGGGGCGGTGTGTCACAGCATCATTGGACTGAGCTTGTTGTCATTGCAGGCAATCTCAACGCTGTGTGTTTCAGGGAAGACATCCTCCTCCCTCATGTGGTACCCATGTGGTACCCTTCCTGCAGGCTCATCCTAACATCCTAACCCTCCAGCATGACAATGTCACCAGCCATACTGCTCATTCTGTGCGTGATTTCCTGCAAGACAGGAATGTCAGTGTTCTGCCATAGCCAGCGAAGAGCCCAGATTTCAATCCCATTTAGCACATTTGGGACCTGTTGGATCGGAGGGTGAGGGCTAGGGCCATTCCCCCCAGAAATGTCCGGGAACTTGCAGGTGCCTTGGTGAAAGAGTGGGGTAACATCTCACAGCAAGAACTGGCAAATATGGTGCAGTCCATGAGGAGGAGATGCACTGCAGTACTTAATGCAGCTGGTGGCCACCAGACTGTTACTTTTGATTTTGACCCCCCCCCCCCTTTGTTCTGGGACACAATTTTACATTTCTGTTAGTCACATATCCGTGGAACTTGTTCAGTTTACATCTCAGTTGTTGAATCTTGTTATGTTCATACAAATATTTACACATGTTAAGTTTGCCTTAAATAAACGCAGTTGACAGTGAGATGACATTTATTTTTTTACTGAATTTATATATTTCTTGTTAGATTAAAACAACAACAACATAAGCAACTTGTTACTTCCTCCCCTGTTGTGTGGGGAGAGTTATCAGTCTAGCAGGGACAGTCCAGGTGATACCTGTTGTGTAGGGAGAGATATCAGTCTAGCAGGGACAGTACAGGTGATACCTGTTGTGTAGGGAGAGATATCAGTCTAGCAGGGACAGTCCAGGTGATACCTGGTGTGTGGGGGGAGTTATCAGTCTAGCAGGGACAGTACAGGTGATACCTGGTGTGTGGGGAGAGTTATCAGTCTAGCAGGCAGAGTCCAGGTGATACCTGTTGTGTGGGGAGAGTTATCAGTCTAGCAGGGAGAGTCCAGGTGATACCTGGTGTGTGGGGAGAGTTATCAGTCTAGCAGGGAGAGTCCAGGTGATACCTGTTGTGTAGGGAGAGATATCAGTCTAGCAGGGACAGTACAGGCGATACCTGTTGTGTAGGGAGAGATATCAGTCTAGCAGGGACAGTACAGGCGATACCTGTTGTGTAGGGAGAGATATCAGTCTAGCAGGGACAGTCCAGGTGATACCTGGTGTGTAGGGAGAGATATCAGTCTAGCAGGGACAGTACAGGTGATACCTGTTGTGTAGGGAGAGATATCAGTCTAGCAGGGACAGTCCAGGTGATACCTGGTGTGTGGGGAGAGTTATCAGTCTAGCAGGGACAGTCCAGGTGATACCTGGTGTGTGGGGAGAGTTATCAGTCTAGCAGGGACAGTCCAGGTGATACCTGGTGTGTGGGGAGAGTTATCAGTCTAGCAGGGACAGTACAGGTGA
This sequence comes from Oncorhynchus mykiss, assembly GCF_013265735.2. Classification (NCBI taxonomy): domain Eukaryota; kingdom Metazoa; phylum Chordata; class Actinopteri; order Salmoniformes; family Salmonidae; genus Oncorhynchus; species Oncorhynchus mykiss. The sequence continues at coordinate 81,765,940 of NC_048567.1, read as the reverse complement.
TACCTGGTGTGTGGGGAGAGTTATCAGTCTAGCAGGGACAGTCCAGGTGATACCTGGTGTGTGGGGAGAGTTATCAGTCTACCTGTTACCTGTTAATAATGAGTTTTGTTTATTCAATTCCAAGGACGCCTGCTTGTGTTCATACTGCAGAGGTGGTTCCAAGGAAGCCTGTCTGTGGTCAGTCTGCAGAGCTTTCACAGGCCAACTGTAGCTCAGAGTGAAGGCACGGCACATCGGCAGCTGTACTGGGTCCTCTCGTGGAGTTTAGCCAAGGCAAGGTGTCTAGCCTGATGCCTAATGCCAGAACGGCCCCTCCTCGCGTCGCTCTGCGTCGGTCTGTCGACCGGCCCAGCCGTTGGTCTTATCTGCAGCCGCCATGTTCAGTTTACAGGGCACGAGGGGGCAGAGGGAGAAGGGGGGGGGGGGGGGGGGGGGGGGGGGGGGGGTTGGAGAGATGGAGAGAGGGAACGAGAGAGGGACAGAGAGAGAGATGGAGGGATGGAGGGAGGGAAAGCGGGAAGGGGAGAGAGAGAGAGGGAGGGAGAGAAGGAGAAAGAGAGAGGGACTTGTGTTCTGCCGCAGAAATGTCTCCCTTTCTGCTCAGTGAGCACATTGAGGCTGACAGGTAGCTATCCCCACGGCGGGCTGGAAGCAGATGGCTGGGGACACAGCTCTCATCAGCAGAACAACAGGAGCTGAGGCAGGCAGGCATCTCCCTCTCGCTCTCTCTCCGTCTCTCTTCCTCTCTCCAGGATACTCAATTCAAATGAAAGGGGTGTTATTGGCACAGGAAAACACATTTACGTCGCCCTAGCAATTGAAATAAACAACAAACAAAAGCGAAATAAACACATTTAACATCGACAACGATTTTAAACGTTGCATTTAAAAAGTTTGAAATGGATAAAGATATTTAAAGTGTTTTATTATCAGCTATGTGCAGTGCAATGTGCAAATAGTTGTAGTAGGAACATTATGGGAAGATAAATAACGAGATCACTATTGGTGGTGTTTACTATGTTGTTTGTGTTCCTCCGGTGGCCCTTTTCCTCTTGGCAACGGGCCACAAATGTTGCTGCAGTGATTGCACATTGCTGGGTCTGTGTAATCTGAGGGAAATATGTGTCTCTAATATGGTCATACATTTGGGCAGGAGGTTAGGTAGTGTAGCTCAGTTTCCACCTCATTTTGTGGGCAGTGGTGCACATAGCCTGTCTTCTCTTGAGAGCCAGGTCTGACTACGGTGGCCTTTCTCAATAGGAAGGCTATGCCCACTGAGTCTGTACATAGTCAAAGCTTTCCTTAAGTTTGGGTCAGTCACAGTGGTCAGGTATTCTGCCACTTTGTACTCTCTGATTAGGGTCAGATAGCGTTCTAGTTTGCTCTGTTCTTTGGTTGATTCTTTCCAGTGTGTCAAATAGTTAGCTTTTTGCTTACTCATAATTTGGTTGGGCTTATATGTTCTGCTGTCCTGGGGCTCTGTTTGTGTTTGTGATACTCTGTCTGTCTATCTCTCTCTCGCTCTCTCTCTCCCCTCCCCTCCATCTCCTCTCTCCCTCCCTCCATCTCCCACTCTCTCTCTCGCTCACACACACACACACACACACACACACACACACACACACACACACACACACACACACACACACACACTCTCCTGGTTTCTAAAGAGTAGCCTGGGGATATTCTGCTGTTCATTGATGTCTCTGCATCCCCGAGGATGTACAGGGACTCCTGATCAGTAGTAGCATGGTATCGGATTATTTACGACGAGTGACAGACAAGTCATGTGGAGAAAAAAAACCCTAACTTTTCTAATGTGAATGGCACAGTGAGAAACAATGAGAAAACACTTTACAGACTAGATGCAAAAAAAGACATACAGTAGCCGAAACCTAATTATAATATAGGCTTTAATTACAATCATTTTCACGTAGCCTTCACGAAACACGTGAGTGATGAGCTGGTAATGTTAACAGCAATACATCCAGTTTACTTCAGTAGCAGAAGACATGATGCCTTACAAGTGTAGATTGTCTCTCACGGAACAGTAAACACTTCCAGTACAACAACACTTATGGAACACAGTTGTATTGCATTCATCTCAGAAACCCAGGACTCTGCATCAGCTACTCGTTACGTCCTCTCACCATGAGAGATTGACATTAAAGGGCCAGTCAGTTCAGTTTATTATTAAAAGGCTAGATATTTTACCCAAAGGACTCGTTAGTTCACTTGATTAAAGGGCTAGTTAGTTCACTTTACTAAAGGGCTAGATAGTTCTCCTAAAGGGCTAGTTAGTTCACCTAAAGGGCTAGTTAGTTCACTTGATTTAAGGGCTAGTTAGTTCACTTGATTAAAGGGCTAGTTAGTTCACTTGATTAAAGGGCTAGTTAGTTCACTTTACTAAAGGGCTAGATAGTTCTCCTAAAGGGCTAGTTAGTTCACCTAAAGGGCTAGTTAGTTCACTTGATTAAAGGGCTAGTTAAATCACTTGATTAAAGGGCTAGTTAGTTCACTTGATTAAAGAGTTAGTTAGTTCACTTTACTAAAGGGCCAGATAGTTCACCCAAAGGGTTAGTTCACTTGATTAAAGGGCTAGTTAGTTCACTTTGTATAATGTGATAACCTGCTATACTGTGATAACCTGCTATACTGTTATAACCTGCTATAACCTGCTATACAGTAATAACCTGCTATACTATAATAACCTGCTATAACCTGCTATACTGTTATAACCTGCTATAACCTGCTATACTGTTATAAACTGCTATAACCTGCTATACTGTAATAACCTGCTATACTGTTATAACCTGCTATAACCTGCTATAACCTGCTATACAGTAATAACTTGCTATAACCTGCTATACTGTAATAACCTGCTATAACCTGCTATACTGTTATAACCTGCTATACTGTAATAACCTGCCATAACCTGCTATACTGTGATAACTTGCTATACTGTGATAACCTGCTATACTGTGATAACCTGATATAACCTGCTATACTGTGATAACCTGCTATACTGTGATAACCTGATATAACCTGCTATACTGTGATAACCTGCTATACTGTGATAACCTGCTATACTGTTATAACCTGCTATAACCTGCTATACAGTAATAACCTGCTATACTGTAATAACCTGCTATAACCTGCTATACTGTTATAACCTGCTATAACCTGCTATACTGTTATAAACTGCTATAACCTGCTATACTGTAATAACCTGCTATACTGTTATAACCTGCTATAACCTGCTATAACCTGCTATACAGTAATAACTTGCTATAACCTGCTATACTGTAATAACCTGCTATAACCTGCTATACTGTAATAACCTGCCATAACCTGCTATACTGTGATAACTTGCTATACTGTGATAACCTGCTATACTGTGATAACCTGATATAACCTGCTATACTGTGATAACCTGCTATACTGTGATAACCTGATATAACCTGCTATACTGTGATAACTTGCTATACTGTGATAACCTGATATAATGTGATAACCTGCTATAACCTGCTATAACCTGCTATAATCCTATACTCGTATTTGTGGCCAAAGCATAAATTGGAGAAAAAACACCACCTCTAATCAGGGCCATAACCATGGTCTGAGATTTAGGGAAGTCTGGACAGGGGACAGTCTGGACAGGGGACAGGAGACAGTCTGGACAGGAGACAGGGGACAGCCTGGACAGGGGACAGGGGACAGTCTGGACAGGGGACAGTCTGGACAGGGGACCAGGGACAGTCTGGACAGGGGACAGGGGACATTCTGGACAGGGGACAGTCTGGACAGGCGACTGTCTGGACAGGGGACCAGGGACAGTCTCGGCAGGGGACAGTCTGGACAGGGGACCAGGGACAGTCTCGGCAGGGGACAGTCTGGACAGGGGACAGACGACAGTCTGGACAGGGGACCAGGGACAGTCTCGGCAGGGGACAGTCTGGACAGGGGACCAGGGACAATCTGGACAGGGGGAATTAGGAATGTGAGTGAATAAGTGCCTCAGACCTTAAAAAAGAACAAATGTAACTGAATGAAAGTATAAGGAGATATCAGTGAAAAAATACAGTGATCAAGACATTGCACCAGTACAATGAATGAAGCTCACTCAGGCGTTCATAGGTTCATTCATTGCTTATTTCCCCCAGTGTATTTATCCCTGTGTTTCCTATCTCTCTGTACCAGTGTATTTATCCCTGTGTTTCCTGTCTCTCTGTACCAGTGTATTTATCCCTGTGTTTCCTGTCTCTCTGTGCCAGTGTATTTATCCCTGTGTTTCCTGTCTCTCTGTACCAGTGTATTTATCCCTGTGTTTCCTGTCTCTCTGTGCCAGTGTATTTATCCCTGTGTTTCCTGTCTCTCTGTACCAGTGTATTTATCCCTGTGTTTCCTGTCTCTCTGTACCAGTGTATTTATCCCTGTGTTTCCTGTCTCTCTGTACCAGTGTATTTATCCCTGTGTTTCCTGTCTCTCTGTGCCAGTGTATTTATCCCTGTGTTTCCTGTCTCTCTGTGCCAGTGTATTTATCCCTGTGTTTCCTGTCTCTCTGTACCAGTGTATTTATCCCTGTGTTCCCTGTCTCTCTGTGCCAGTGTATTTATCCCTGTGTTTCCGGTCTCTCTGTACCAGTGTATTTATCCCTGTGTTTCCTGTCTCTCTGTACCAGTGTATTTATCCCTGTGTTTCCTGTCTCTCTGTGCCAGTGTATTTATCCCTGTGTTTCCTGTCTCTCTGTACCAGTGTATTTTTCCCTGTGTTTCCTGTCTCTCTGTACCAGTGTATTTATCCCTGTGTTTCCTGTCTCTCTGTACCAGTGTATTTATCCCTGTGTTTCCTGTCTCTCTGTACCAGTGTATTTATCCCTGTGTTTCAAGTCTCTCTGTACCAGTGTATTTATCCCTGTGTTTCCTGTCTCTCTGTGCCAGTGTATTTATCCCTGTGTTTCCTGTCTCTCTGTACCAGTGTATTTATCCCTGTGTTTCCTGTCTCTCTGTGCCAGTGTATTTATCCCTGTGTTTCCTGTCTCTCTGTGCCAGTGTATTTATCCCTGTGTTTCCTGTCTCTCTGTACCAGTGTATTTATCCCTGTGTTCCCTGTCTCTCTGTGCCAGTGTATTCATCCCTGTGTTCCCTGTCTCTCTGTACCAGTGTATTTATCCCTGTGTTTCCTGTCTCTCTGTACCAGTGTATTTATCCCTGCGTTTCCTGTCTCTCTGTACCAGTGTATTTATCCCTATGTTTCCTGTCTCTCTGTTGCCAGTTCGTCTTCTCTGTTTCAAGTCAACCATTGTGTTTTTCCCGTGCTTTTGCTGTTCTCTCTTTTGCTAGTCCTCCCGGTTTTGACACCTGTTTTCTGGACTCTGTACCCGCCTGCCTGACCAGTCTGCCTGCGTTGACCACGAGCGTGCCTGACCATTCTGCCTGCCTTGACCTCGATCCTGCCTGACCAGTCTGCCTGCCTTGACCTCGAGCCTGCCTTACCAGTCTGCCTGCCTTGACCTCGAGCCTGCCTGACCAGTCTGCCTGCCTTGACCTCGAGCGTGCCTGACCAGTCTGCCTGCCTTGACCTCGAGCCTGCCTGACCAGTCTGCCTGCCTTGACCTCGAGCCTGCCTGACCAGTCTGCCTGCCTTGACCTCGATCCTGCCTGACCAGTCTGCCTGCCACTCTGTTCCTCCTGGATCTGGTTTTGACCTTTTTGCCTGTCCACGACCATTCTCTTTCCTACCCCCTTTTGGAACTAATAAATATCAAACACTGAAACCATCTGCCTCCCGTGTCTGCATCTGGGTCTGGCCCTGAGCCCTTATACAGGGATGGTAAAAACAGCTCGATTGCCATAGCAACATCAGGGAAACTGGGCAGAATCTTTAATTAAGCCTCTCATTATCCTTAATTGCAGGCCTCGACGAGTTACGTAAGGAGATCTGTCTGTATAGGAAGTTCTGGGGACAAGTCGTCTGGATTCTGGACAGCCAATAAATTGGCAGACGCAAACAGATGATCAAGAAAACTTTAAGCAGACAAACGTTATTGAGGGCTTAAACAAAAAACAACAACAACAACAACAACAACAACAGTTTGTGATTTTTGACTTGTGTGGTTGCAATATCAACACTCTCCTTATCTCTGGTATGTCTTGGTATTGCATTTAAAAAATAAAAAAACCCAGATAGTCTAGTTGAGAACAAGTTCTCATTTACAACTGCGACCTGGCCAAGAAAAAGCAAAGTATTTATCCCTGTGTTTCCTGTCTCTCTGTGCCAGTGTATTTATCCCTGTGTTTCCTGTCTCTCTGTACCAGTGTATTTATCCCTGTGTTTCCTGTCTCTCTGTGCCAGTGTATTTATCCCTGTGTTTCCTGTCTCTCTGTGCCAGTGTATTTATCCCTGTGTTTCCTGTCTCTCTGTGCCAGTGTATTTATCCCTGTGTTTCCTGTCTCTCTGTACCAGTGTATTTATCCCTGTGTTTCCGGTCTCTCTGTACCAGTGTATTTATCCCTGTGTTTCCTGTCTCTCTGTACCAGTGTATTTATCCCTGTGTTTCAAGTCTCTCTGTACCAGTGTATTTATCCCTGTGTTTCCTGTCTCTCTGTGCCAGTGTATTTATCCCTGTGTTTCCTGTCTCTCTGTACCAGTGTATTTATCCCTGTGTTTCCTGTCTCTCTGTACCAGTGTATTTATCCCTGTGTTTCCTGTCTCTCTGTACCAGTGTATTTATCCCTGTGTTTCCTGTCTCTCTGTGCCAGTGTATTTATCCCTGTGTTTCCTGTCTCTCTGTACCAGTGTATTTATCTCTGTGTTTCCTGTCTCTCTGTACCAGTGTATTTATCCCTGTGTTTCCTGTCTCTCTGTACCAGTGTATTTATCCCTGTGTTTCCTGTCTCTCTGTTGCCAGTTCGTCTTCTCTGTTTCAAGTCAACCAGTGTTTTTCCCGTGCTTTTGCTATTCTTTCTTTTGCTAGTCCTCCCAGTTTTGAGGTATGAGAGGTAGAGAGGTATGTGACTGTAGGTGGAGGTATGTGACTTTAGGTGGAGGTAGAGAGGTATGTGACTGTATGTGGAGGTAGAGGTATGTGACTGTAGGTGGAGGTAAAGAGGTATGTTACTGTAGGTGGAGGTAGAGAGGTATGTGACTGTAGGTGGAGGTATAGAGGTATGTGACTGTAGGTGGAGGTAAAGAGGTATGTGACTGTAGGTGGAGGTAAAGAGGTATGGGACTGTAGGTGGAGGTAAAGAGGAATGTGACTGTAGGTGGAGGTATGGAGGTATGTGACTGTAGGTATGTGACTGTAGGTGGAGGTAAAGAGGAATGTGACTGTAGGTGGAGGTAAAGAGGAATGTGACTGTAGGTGGAGGTAAAGAGGTATGTGACTGTAGGTGGAGGTAAAGAGGAATGTGACTGTAGGTGGAGGTAAAGAGGAATGTGACTGTAGGTGGAGGTATGTGACTGTAGGTGGAGGTAAAGAGGAATGTGACTGTAGGTGGAGGTATGTGACTGTAGGTGGAGGTAAAGAGGAATGTGACTGTAGGTGGAGGTAAAGAGGAATGTGACTGTAGGTGGAGGTAAAGAGGAATGTGACTGTAGGTGGAGGTATGTGACTGTAGGTGGAGGTAAGGATGACAGAGACAGAGAATATTACCTAACAGGGATTTTATATCATTAACGTTGTAAATGTATACCCTCTCCTACCTTACCTGCCTACCCACTACTTACCTAACCTACCCTCTCCTACCTTACCTGCCTACCCACTACTTATCTAACCTACCCTCTCCTACCTTACCTGCCTACCCACTACTTACCTAACCTACCCTCTCCTACCTTACCTGCCTACCCACTACTTACCTAACCTACCCTCTCCTACCTTTACCTGCCTACCCACTACTTACCTAACCTACCCTCTCCTACCTACCCACTACTTACCTAACCTACCCTCTCCTACCTTACCTGCCTACCCACTACTTACCTAACCTACCCTCTCCTACCTTACCTGACCACCCACTACTTACCTAACCTACCCTCTCCTACCTTACCTGCCTACCCGCTACTTACCTAACCTACCCTCTCCTACCTTACCTGCCTACCCACTACTTACCTAACCTACCCTCTCCTACCTTACCTGCCTACCCACTACATACCTAACCTACCCTCTCCTACCTTACCTGCCCACCCACTACTTACCTAACCTACCCTCTCCTACCTTACCTGCCTACCCACTACTTACCTAAGCTACCCTCTCCTATCTAACCTGCCTACCCACTACTTACCTAACCTACCCTCTCCTACCTTACCTGCCTACCCACTACTTACCTAACCTACCCTCTCCTACCTTACCTGCCTACCCACTACTTACCTAACCTACCCTCTCCTACCTTACCTGCCTACCCACTACTTACCTAACCTACCCTCTCCTACCTTACCTGCCTACCCACTACTTACCTAACCTACCCTCTCCTACCTTACCTGCCTACCCACTACTTACCTAACCTACCCTCTCCTACCTTACCTGCCTACCCACTACTTACCTAACCTACCCTCTCCTACCTTACCTGCCTACCCACTACTTACCTAACCTACCCTCTCCTACCTTACCTGCCTACCCACTACTTACCTATTCTTTACACCACCTGGTGCGCTAACCAAAATACAGGGGGTGGCTGGCCCAGGTCTTACCTAGTGTGCATAGACAGAGTACATACTACAGGTATATGTATGCCTCTTGCCTAAGCACTCCCAAGGTGACCCCCCCCCCCCCCCCGGGAACAAATGAAACAGAATAATTACAAGCTTAAAGGGAACCAATTCAATAATCAATAACACTGAGTCCTATTTGCATACACATACCTCAGAAGCAGCAGCTATAAAATACTTTCAACAAAACTGTTACTGGGGAAACAACCAAAACAGGACATCAAAGCAACTTCCACTCCTAACAAAGGAACACTGGATTTTTAAAGATGCAGGAGGCAGTAATTGAAGACAGCTGTATCCCCTGACGAGAGGGAGGGGTCAGAGCTCCACTGTGCACTGGCGCCGACCAATCAGCTGCATGGAATCAAGGAAGTCATCCTGAAACATACACACATACATACAAACACAAACAAATTGGAACATAATACTATTACAGGCCAGTCTCATACTGTAGCTACTATAGGCCAGTCTCATACTGTAGCTACTATAGGCCAGTCTCATACTGTAGCTACTATAGGCCAGTCTCATACTGTAGCTACTATAGGCCAGTCTCATACTGTAACTACTATAGGCCAGTCTCATACTGTAGCTACTATAGGCCAGTCTCATACTGTAGCTACTATAGGCCAGTCTCATACTGTAGCTACTATAGGCCAGTCTCATACTGTAGCTACTATAGGCCAGTCTCATACTGTAGCTACTATAGGCCAGTCTCATACTGTAGCTACTATAGGCCAGTCTCATACTGTAGCTACTATAGGCCAGTCTCATACTGTAGCTACTATAGGCCAGTCTCATACTGTAGCTACTATAGGCCAGTCTCATACTGTAGCTACTATAGGCCAGTCTCATACTGTAGCTACTATAGGCCAGTCTCATACTGTAGCTACTATAGGCCTCTACATACTGTAGCTACTATAGGCCAGTCTCATACTGTAGCTACTATAGGCCAGTCTCATACTGTAGCTACTATAGGCCAGTCTCATACTGTAGCTACTATAGGCCAGTCTCATACTGTAGTTACTATAGGCCAGTCTCATACTGTAGCTTCTATAGGCCTCTATATACTGTAGTTACTATAGGCCAGTCTCATACTGTAGCTACTACTGGCCAGTCTCATACTGTAGCTACTATAGGCCAGTCTCATACTGTAGCTACTATAGGCCTCTATATACTGTAGTTACTATAGGCCAGTCTCATACTGTAGCTACTACTGGCCAGTCTCATACTGTAGCTACTATAGGCCAGTCTCATACTGTAGCTACTATAGGCCAGTCTCATACTGTAGTTACTATAGGCCAGTCTCATACTGTAGCTACTATAGGCCAGTCTCATACTGTAGCTACTATAGGCCAGTCTCATACTGTAGTTACTATAGGCCAGTCTCATACTGTAGCTACTATAGGCCAGTCTCATACTGTAGCTACTATAGGCCAGTCTCATACTGTAGTTACTATAGGCCAGTCTCATACTGTAGCTACTATAGGCCAGTCTCATACTGTAGTTACTATAGGCCAGTCTCATACTGTAGTTACTATAGGGCAGTCTCATACAGTAGTTACTATTGGCCAGTCTCATACTGTAACTACTATAGGCCAGTCTCATACTGTACCTACTATAGGCCAGTCTCATACTGTAGCTACTATAGGCCAGTCTCATACTGTAGCTGCTATAGGGCAGTCTCATACTGTAACTACTATAGGCCAGTCTCATACTGTAACTACTATAGGCCAGTCTCATACTGTAGCTATTATAGGCCAGTCTCATACAGTAGCTTCTATAGGCCAGTCTCATACTGTAGCTACTATAGGCCAGTCTCATACTGTAGCTACTATAAACCTCAACATACTGTAGATATTATATGCCAGTCTCATACTGTAGCTACTATAAGCCTCATCATTCTGTAGCTACTATAGGCCAGTCTCATACTGTAGCTACTATAGGCCAGTCTCATACGGTAGCTACTATAGGCCAGTCTCATACGGTAGCTACTATAGGCCTCTACATACTGTAGCTACTATAGGCCAGTCTCATACTGCAGTTACTATAGGCCAGTCTCAAACTGTAGCTACTATAGGCCAGTCTCATACTGTAGCTACTATAGGCCAGTCTCACACTGTAGCTACTATAGGCCAGTCTCATACTGTAGCTACTATAGGCCTCTACATACTGTAGCTACTATAGGCCAGTCTCATACTTTAGCTACTATAGGCCAGTCTCATACTGTAGCTACTATAAGCCTCAACATACTGTAGATATTATATGCCAGGCTCATACTGTAGCTACTATAAGCCTCAACATTCTGTAGCTACTATAGGCCAGTCTCATACTGTAGCTACTATAGGCCAGTCTCATACGGTAGCTACTATAGGCCAGTCTCATACGGTAGCTACTATAGGCCAGTCTCATACTGTAGCTACTATAGGCCTCTACATACTGTAGCTACTATAGGCCAGTCTCATACTGCAGCTACTATAGGCCAGTCTCAAACTGTAGCTACTATAGGCCAGTCTCATACTGTAGCTACTCCCCTATATCTCCTCCCTTCTCTCCCCTATATCTCCTCCCCTCTCTCCCTTGTATCTCCTCCCTTCTCTCCCCTATATCTCCTCCCCTCTCTCCCTTATATCTCCTCCTTTCTCTCCCCTATATCTCCTCCCCTATCTCCCCTATATCTCCTCCCTTCTCTCCCCTATATCTCCTCCCCTCTCTCCCTTATATCTCCTCCCCTCTCTCCCTTATATCTCCTCCTTTCTCTCCCCTATATCTCCTCCCCTATCTCCCCTATATCTCCTCACTTCTCTCCCCTATATCTCCTCCCCTCTCTCCTACATCTGTTCCCCTCTCTCCCCTATATCTCCTTCCCTATATCTCCTCCCCTCTCTCCCCTATATCTCATTTCCCCCACTCCCCTATATCTCCATCCCTCTCTCCCCTATTTCTCTTCCCCTCTCTCCCCTATATCTCCTTCCCTATATCTACTTCCCTCTCTCCCATATATCTGTTCCCCCCTCACCCCTATATGTTCCCCCTTATATCTGATCCCCTCTCTCCCCTATATCTCCTCTCCTCTCTCACCTATATCTGTACCCCTCTCTCCCCTATATCTCCTTTCCCAACCCCTATATCTGTTCCCCCCTATATCTGTTCCCCTTTCTCCCCTATAACTCCCCCCCCTCTCTCCCCTATATCTCCTTTCCCCTCCCCTATATCTGTTCCCCCCTATATCTGTTCCCCTCTCTCCCCTATAACTCCCCCCCTCTATCCCCTATATCTTTTCCCCCCAATATCTGTTCCCCCCTCTCCCCTATATCTGTTCCCCTCTCTCCCCTATATCTCCTTCACTCTCTCCCCTATATCTCCTTCACTCTCTCCCCTATATCTCCTTCACTCTCTCCACTATATCTCCTTCCCTCTCTCCCCTATATCTCCTTCCCTCTCTCCCCTCTGTCTCCTTCCCTCTCTCACCTATATATCCTCCCCTCTCTCCCCTATATCTCCCCCTCTCTCCCCTATATCTGTTCCCCTCTCTCCCCTATATCTCCTTCCCTCTCTCCCCTATATCGCCTTCCCTCTCTCACCTATATCTCCTTTCTCCTCTCTCCCCTATATCTCCCCCCTCTCTCCTATATCGCCCCCTCTCTCCTATATCTCCCCCTCTCTCCCCTATATCTCCTTCCCTATATCTCCTCCCCTCTCTCCCCTCTATATCTGTTCCCCTCTCCCCCTATATCTCCTTCCCTCTCTCCCCTATATCTCCTCCCCTCTCTCCCCTATATCTCCCCCTCTCTCCTATATCTCCCCCTCTCTCCTATATCTCCCCCTCTCTCCCTATATCTCCTTCCCTATATCTCCTCCCCTCTCTCCCCTATATCTCCTTCCCTATATCTCCCCCTCTCTCCCTATATCTCCTTCCCTATTACTCCTCCCCTCTCTCCCCTATATCTCCTTCCCTATATCTCCTCCCCTCTCTCCCCTATATCTCCTTCCCTATATCTCCTTCCCTCTCTCCCCCATATCTGTTCCCCTCTCTCCCCTATATCTCATTCCCCTCACTCCCCTAAATCTCCTTCCCTCTCTCCCCTATTTCTCCTCCCCTCTCTCCCCTATATCTCCCCCTTCTCGCCTATATCTCCCCCCTCTCTCCCCTATATCTCCTTCCCTATATCTCCTCCCCTCTCTCCCCTATATCTCCTTCCCTATATCTCCCCCTCTCTCCCTATATCTCCTTCCCTATTACTCCTCCCCTCTCTCCCCTATATCTCCTTCCCTATATCTCCTCCCCTCTCTCCCCTATATCTCCTTCCCTATATCTCCTTCCCTCTCTCCCCCATATCTGTTCCCCTCTCTCCCCTATATCTCATTCCCCTCACTCCCCTAAATCTCCTTCCCTCTCTCCCCTATTTCTCCTCCCCTCTCTCCCCTATATCTCCCCCTTCTCGCCTATATCTCCCCCCTTCTCCCATATATCTCCTTCGCTATATCTACTTCCCTCTGTCCCCTATATCTGTTACCCCCTCTCCCCTTTATGTTCCCCCTTATATCTGATCCCCTCTCTCCCCTATATCTCCTTCCCGATATCTCCTCTCCTGTCTCACCTACATCTGTTCCTCTCTCTCCCCTATATCTCCTCCCCTCTATCCCCTATATCTGTTCCCCCCAATATTTGTTCCTCTCTCTCCCCTATATCTCCTCCCCTCTCTCCCTTATATTTCTCCTCACTCTCCCCTATATCTCCTCCCCTCTCTCCCTTATATTTCTCCTCACTCTCCCCTATACCTCCTTCCCTCTCTCCCTATACCTCCTTCCCTCTCTCCCCTATATCTCCTTCCCTCTCTCCCCTATACCTTCTTCCCTCTCTCCCCTAAATCTCCTCCCCTCTCTCCCCTATATCTCCTTCCCTTCCCTCTTCCCAGTCTCATACTGTAGCTACTATAGGCCAGTCTCATACTGTAGCTGCTATAGGGCAGTCTCATACTGTAACTACTATAGGCCAGTCTCATACTGTAACTACTATAGGCCAGTCTCATACTGTAGCTATTATAGGCCAGTCTCATACAGTAGCTTCTATAGGCCAGTCTCATACTGTAGCTACTATAGACCAGTCTCATACTGTAGCTACTATAAGCCTCAACATACTGTAGATATTATATGCCAGTCTCATACTGTAGCTACTATAAGCCTCAACATTCTGTAGCTACTATAGGCCAGTCTCATACTGTAGCTACTATAGGCCAGTCTCATACGGTAGCTACTATAGGCCAGTCTCATACGGTAGCTACTATAGGCCAGTCTCATACTGTAGCTACTATAGGCCTCTACATACTGTAGCTACTATAGGCCAGTCTCATACTGCAGTTACTATAGGCCAGTCTCAAACTGTAGCTACTATAGGCCAGTCTCATACTGTAGCTACTATAGGCCAGTCTCACACTGTAGCTACTATAGGCCAGTCTCATACTGTAGCTACTATAGGCCTCTACATACTGTAGCTACTATAGGCCAGTCTCATACTTTAGCTACTATAGGCCAGTCTCATACTGTAGCTACTATAAGCCTCAACATACTGTAGATATTATATGCCAGTCTCATACTGTAGCTACTATAAGCCTCAACATTCTGTAGCTACTATAGGCCAGTCTCATACTGTAGCTACTATAGGCCAGTCTCATACGGTAGCTACTATAGGCCAGTCTCATACGGTAGCTACTATAGGCCAGTCTCATACTGTAGCTACTATAGGCCTCTACATACTGTAGCTACTATAGGCCAGTCTCATACTGCAGCTACTATAGGCCAGTCTCAAACTGTAGCTACTATAGGCCAGTCTCATACTGTAGCTACTATAGGCCAGTCTCACACTGTAGCTACTATAGGCCAGTCTCATACTGTAGCTACTATAGGCCTCTACAAACTGTAGCTACTATAGGCCAGTCTCATACTTTAGCTACTATAGGCCAGTCTCAAACTGTTGCTACTACAGGCCAGTCTCAAACTGTTGCTACTATAGGCCAGTCTCACACTGTAGCTACTATAGGCCAGTCTCAAACTGTAGCTACAATAGGCCAGTCTCATACTGTAGCTACTATAGGCCAGTCTCATACTGTAGCTACTATAGGCCTCTACATACTGTAGGTAATATAGGCCAGTCTCATTCTGTAGCTACTACTGGCCAGTCTCATACTGTAGCTACTATAGGCCAGTCTCATACTGTAGCTACTATATGCCTCTACATACTGTAGGTAATATAGGCCAGTCTCATTCTGTAACAACTATAGGCCAGTCTCATACTGTAACTACTATAGGCCAGTCTCATATGGTACCTACTATAGACCAGTCTCATACTGTAACTACTATAGGCCTCTACATACTGTTGGTACTATAGGCCAGTCTCATTCTGTAACTATTATAGGCCAGTCTCATACTATAACTCTCCCCTATATCTCCTCCTCTCTCTCCCCTATATCTGTTCCCCTCTCTCCCCTATATCTCCTCCCCTCTCTCCCCTATATCTGTTCCCCTCTCTCCCCTATATCTCCTTCCCTCTCTCCCCTATATCTCCTTCCCTCTCTCCCCTATATCTCCTTCCCTCTCTCCCTAAATCTCCTTCCCTCTCTCCCCTAAATCTTTTCCCCTCTCTCCCCTATATCTCTTTCCCTATATCTCCTTCACTCTCTCCCCTATACCTCCTCCCCTCTCTCCCCTATATCTGTTCCCCCAACTCCCCTATATCTGTTCCCCTCTCTCCAGTATATCTGTTCCCCCCTATATCTGTTCCCCTCTCTCCAGTATATCTGTTCCCCCCTATATCTGTTCCCCCAACTCCCCTATATCTGTTCCCCCCTATATCTGTTCCCACCTATATCTGTTCCCCTCTCTCCCCTATATCTGTTCCTCCTTATATCTGATCCCCTCTCTCCCCTATATCTGTTCCCCTCTCTCCCATATATCTGTTCCCCTCTAACCCCTATATCTCCTTCCCTATATCTCCTTCCCCACTCTCCCCTATATCTCCCCCTCTCTCCCCTATATCTGTTCCCCTCTAACCCCTATATCTCCTTCCCTATATCTCCTTCCCCTCTCTCCCCTATATCTCCCCCTCTCTCCCCTATATCTCCTCCCTTCTCTCCCCTATATCTCCTCCCCTCTCTCCCCTATATCTCCTCCCTTCTCTCCCCTATATCTCCTCCCCTCTCTCCCCTATATCTCCTTCCCTCTCTCCCCTATATCTCCCCCTCTCTCCCCTATATCTGTTCCTCTCTCCCCTATATCTCCTTCCCTATATCTCCTCTCCTCTTTCCCCTTCCCATCCCCTTTATCTGTTCCACCTATACCTGTTCCCCCCTCTCCCCTATCTCTCCTTCCCTATATCTACTTCCCTCTCTCCCCTATATCTGTTCCCCTCTCTCCCCTATATCTCCTTCCCTCTCTCCCCTATATCTCCCCCTCTCTCCCCTATATCTCCTTCCCTATCTCCCCTATATCTGTTCCCCCTCTCCCCTATATCTTCTTCCCTCTCTCCCCTATATCTGTTCCACTCTCTCCCGATATCTCCTTCCCTATATCTCCTTCCCTATATCTCTTCTCCTCTCTCACCTATATCTGCTCGCCTCTCTCCCCTATATCTCCTTTCCCCTCCCCTATATCTGTTCCCCCTATATCTGTTCGCCTCTCTCCCCTTTATCTCCTTCCCTATCTCTCCTTTCCTATATCTCCTCCCCTCTCTCCCTTATATCTCCTCCCTTCTCTCCCCTATATCTCCTCCCCTCTAACCCTTGTATCTCCTCCCTTCTCTCCCCTATATCTCCTCCCCTCTCTCCCTTATATCTCCTCCTTTCTCTCCCCTATATCTCCTCCCCTATCTCCCCTATATCTCCTCCCTTCTCTCCCCTATATCTCCTCCCCTCTCTCCCTTATATCTCCTCCCCTCTCTCCCTTATATCTCCTCCTTTCTCTCCCCTATATCTCCTCCCCTATCTCCCCTATATCTCCTCACTTCTCTCCCCTATATCTCCTCCCCTCTCTCCTACATCTGTTCCCCTCTCTCCCCTATATCTCCTTCCCTATATCTCCTCCCCTCTCGCCCCTATATCTCATTTCCCCCACTCCCCTATATCTCCATCCCTCTCTCCCCTATTTCTCTTCCCCTCTCTCCCCTATATCTCCTTCCCCATATCTACTTCCCTCTCTCCCATATATCTGTTCCCCCCTCACCCCTATATGTTCCCCCTTATATCTGATCCCCTCTCTCCCCTATATCTCCTCTCCTCTCTCACCTATATCTGTACCCCTCTCTCCCCTATATCTCCTTTCCCCTCCCCTATATCTGTTCCCCCCTATATCTGTTCCCCTCTCTCCCCTATAACTCCCCCCCCTCTCTCCCCTATATCTCCTTTCCCCTCCCCTATATCTGTTCCCCCCTATATCTGTTCCCCTCTCTCCCCTATAACTCCCCCCCCTCTATCCCCTATATCTTTTCCCCCCAATATCTGTTCCCCCCTCTCCCCTATATCTGTTCCCCTCTCTCCCCTATATCTCCTTCACTCTCTCCCCTATATCTCCTTCACTCTCTCCCCTATATCTCCTTCACTCTCTCCCCTATATCTCCTTCCCTCTCTCCCCTATATCTCCTTCCCTCTCTCCCCTCTATCTCCTTCCCTCTCTCACCTATATATCCTCCCCTCTCTCCCCTATATCTCCCCCTCTCTCCCCTATATCTGTTCCCCTCTCTCCCCTATATCTCCTTCCCTCTCTCCCCTATATCGCCTTCCCTCTCTCACCTATATCTCCTTTCCCCTCTCTCCCCTATATCTCCCCCCTCTCTCCTATATCGCCCCCTCTCTCCTATATCTCCCCCTCTCTCCCCTATATCTCCTTCCCTATATCTCCTCCCCTCTCTCCCCTCTATATCTGTTCCCCTCTCCCCCTATATCTCCTTCCCTCTCTCCCCTATATCTCCTCCCCTCTCTCCCCTATATCCCCCCCCTCTCTCCTATATCTCCCCCTCTCTCCTATATCTCCCCCTCTCTCCCTATATCTCCTTCCCTATATCTCCTCCCCTCTCTCCCCTATATCTCCTTCCCTATATCTCCTCCCCTCTCTCCCCTATATCTCCTTCCCTATATCTCCCCCTCTCTCCCTATATCTCCTTCCCTATTACTCCTCCCCTCTCTCCCCTATATCTCCTTCCCTATATCTCCTCCCCTCTCTCCCCTATATCTCCTTCCCTATATCTCCTTCCCTCTCTCCCCCATATCTGTTCCCCTCTCTCCCCTATATCTCATTCCCCTCACTCCCCTAAATCTCCTTCCCTCTCTCCCCTATTTCTCCTCCCCTCTCTCCCCTATATCTCCCCCTTCTCGCCTATATCTCCCCCCTTCTCCCATATATCTCCTTCGCTATATCTACTTCCCTCTGTCCCCTATATCTGTTCCCCCCTCTCCCCTTTATGTTCCCCCTTATATCTGATCCCCTCTCTCCCCTATATCTCCTCCCCTCTCTCCCTTATATTTCTCCTCACTCTCCCCTATATCTCCTCCCCTCTCTCCCTTATATTTCTCCTCACTCTCCCCTATACCTCCTTCCCTCTCTCCCTATACCTCCTTCCCTCTCTCCCCTATATCTCCTTCCCTCTCTCCCCTATACCTTCTTCCCTCTCTCCCCTAAATCTCCTCCCCTCTCTCCCCTATATCTCCTTCCCTCTCTCCCCTATATCTTCTTCCCTCTCTCCCCTATATCTCCCCCCTCTCTCCCCTATATCTGTTCCTCTCTCTCCCCTATATCTCCCCTCTCTCCCTTATATCTGTTCCCCTCTCTCCCCTATATCTCCTTCCCTCTCTCCCCTATATCTCCTTCTCTCTCTCCCCTATATCTGTTCCTCTCTCTCCCCTATATCTCCCCCTCTCTCCCTTATATCTGTACCCCTCTCTCCCCTATATCTCCTTTCCCCTCCCCTATATCTGTTCCCCCCTATATCTGTTCCCCTCTCTCCCCTATAACTCCCCCCCTCTCTCCCCTATATCTCCTTTCCCCTCCCCTATATCTGTTCCCCCCTATATCTGTTCCCCTCTCTCCCCTGTATCTCCTTCCCTATATCTCCTCCCCTCTCTCCCCTATATCTCCTTCCCTATATCTCCCCCTCTCTCCCTATATCTCCTTCCCTATTACTCCTCCCCTCTCTCCCCTATATCTCCTTCCCTATATCTCCTCCCCTCTCTCCCCTATATCTCCTTCCCTATATCTCCTTCCCTCTCTCCCCCATATCTGTTCCCCTCTCTCCCCTATATCTCATTCCCCTCACTCCCCTAAATCTCCTTCCCTCTCTCCCCTATTTCTCCTCCCCTCTCTCCCCTATATCTCCCCCTTCTCGCCTATATCTCCCCCCTTCTCCCATATATCTCCTTCGCTATATCTACTTCCCTCTGTCCCCTATATCTGTTCCCCCCTCTCCCCTTTATGTTCCCCCTTATATCTGATCCCCTCTCTCCCCTATATCTCCTTCCCTATATCTCCTCTCCTGTCTCACCTACATCTGTTCCTCTCTCTCCCCTATATCTCCTCCCCTCTATCCCCTATATCTGTTCCCCCCAATATTTGTTCCTCTCTCTCCCCTATATCTCCTCCCCTCTCTCCCTTATATTTCTCCTCACTCTCCCCTATATCTCCTCCCCTCTCTCCCTTATATTTCTCCTCACTCTCCCCTATACCTCCTTCCCTCTCTCCCTATACCTCCTTCCCTCTCTCCCCTATATCTCCTTCCCTCTCTCCCCTATACCTTCTTCCCTCTCTCCCCTAAATCTCCTCCCCTCTCTCCCCTATATCTCCTTCCCTCTCTCCCCTATATCTTCTTCCCTCTCTCCCCTATATCTCCCCCCTCTCTCCCCTATATCTGTTCCTCTCTCTCCCCTATATCTCCCCTCTCTCCCTTATATCTGTTCCCCTCTCTCCCCTATATCTCCTTCCCTCTCTCCCCTATATCTCCTTCTCTCTCTCCCCTATATCTCCTTCCATCTCTCCCCTATACCTCCTTCCCTCTCGCCCCTATATCTCCCCCCCTCTCCCCTATACCTCCTTCCCTCTCTCCCTATACCTCCTTCCCTCTCTCCCCTATATCTCCTTCCGTCTCTCCCCTATACCTTCTTCCATCTCTCCCCTAAATCTCCTCCCCTCTCTCCCCTATATCTCATTCCCTCGCTCCCCTATATCTCCTTCCCTCTCTCCCCTATATCTCCCCCCTCTCTCCCCTATATCTGTTCCTCTCTCTCCCCTATATCTCCCCCTCTCTCCCTTATATCTGTTCCCCTCTCTCCCCTATATCTCCTTCCCTATATCTCCTCTCCTGTCTCACCTACATCTGTTCCTCTCTCTCCCTATATCTCCTCCCCTCTATCCCCTATATCTGTTCCCACCAATATTTGTTCCTCTCTCTCCCCTATATCTCCTCCCCTCTCTCCCTTATATTTCTCCTCACTCTCCCCTATATCTCCTCCCCTCTCTCTCTTATATTTCTCCTCACTCTCCCCTATACCTCCTTCCCTCTCTCCCTATACCTCCTTCCCTCTCTCCCCTATATCTCCTTCCCTCTCTCCCCTATACCTTCTTCCCTCTCTCCCCTAAATCTCCTCCCCTCTCTCCCCTATATCTCCTTCCCTCTCTCCCCTATATCTTCTTCCCTCTCTCCCCTATATCTCCCCCCTCTCTCCCCTATATCTGTTCCTCTCTCTCCCCTATATCTCCCCCTCTCTCCCTTATATCTGTTCCCCTCTCTCCCCTATATCTCCTTCCCTCTCTCCCCTATATCTCCTTCTCTCTCTCCCCTATATCTCCTTCCATCTCTCCCCTATACCTCCTTCCCTCTCGCCCCTATATCTCCCCCCTCTCCCCTATATCTCCTCTCTTCTCTTCCCGATATCTCATCCCTCTCTCCCCGATATCTCATCCCCTCTATCTCACACTCTCTCCCCTATATCTCATCCCCTCTCTCCCCTATATCTCCTTTCTTCTCTCCCTTATATCTCCTTTCCTCTCTTCCTTATATCTCCTCCCCTCTCTCCCCTATATCTCATCCACTCTCTCCCCTATATCTCTCTTCTCTCCCCTATGCATGTTCCTCTCTCTCCCCTATACCCCCTCTCTCTCCCTTATATCTCCTTCCCTCTCTCCCCTAAATCTACTCCCCTGTATCTCCCTGTGGTCTATCCAACCTGTTATATGTGTAGAGGCGAGAAGCAAACAGCAGTCAACAGAATCAATAAAATCCCGCCAATAGCACCCTATTCCCTGTGCATTCCAGGACCAGGGTCAAAGGTTGTGCATTCTTTGTAGAGAATCGTGTTCCATTTGGAGCTCTGTCAGAGTAACTAAGGGGTAATTTAAGGACCACTCTAATCTGCTCCTCTATCTCCTCTATCTGTAACTCGGTATTCATATTATTTTCATCAGTTTGGCTTTCATACTAATTACTGTGATTGAAAACAATGGCATTACCACGTAATACTCCACTGACCACATGGCTCTGCCTCTGCAGCAATGTACAGCCTCACGGGAGATGGATGGATTTCCTGCCTCTGCCGCATACAGGAGATATATAGATTTCCTGCCTCTGCTGCAGCATTTAGCCTCACAGGAGCATTCACATAAATCCCCTAGATGTTTTCAGTAGCCTACATCAGTAGCGGATGAGTGGCACAGCGGTCTAAGTGCTAGAGGCGTCACTACAGACGCTGGTTCGATTCCAGGCTGTATCACAACTGGCCATGATTGGGAGTCCCATAGGGTGGTGCACAGTTGTCCCAGCGTCGTCCGGGTTAAGGTTTGGCCTGGGTAGGTCGGTCTGTCATTGTAAATTTGAATTTGTTCTTAACTGACTTGCTTAGTTAAATAAAAAACATCCACAACATAACTGTTTGGGTTTTTGTCCTAAATGGCAACCCTTAGGGCTTTGGCACTCTATAGGGAATAGGAGAGCATTTGGGATGCATTCCTTGTTTGTCAGCAGCGAAAAAGCCACTGCAATTATTTGCTCAGGTTACTAGCTAGCAAACATACAGTGGCTACACACAATAATACCAAAGACAGTATCAGCATGTGAAGTAGCTAGTCGGCTGTTAAATCACCCTAAACAAACTGCTATAGATTTAGGAGTCTACTATCTCCCCATGTTACAACCTATAGATTGATGTGCCTCACAGAGCGGGGTTTGAGCAGAGTGGAGTCTGACATTTAACAAACGGCCATGCAAGAGCAACGTTCAACGTCACCCTGGACTGAAGAGGCAAACAAATAGGAGAAATGTGTTGGACCCTCATTTCTTGAGGTAGGTATACCGCAAAAATATATGATTAATGAAATCAAACCCATGTCGCCTCAGGCGTATGAGTGTTGGGTTCAGTGGCTATGGCCATAAGACCACACGACATCGAGGCAAAAAAATCATTTTGTTTGGCCAATTCCTTGCCCTCAACATATAGTAAAATAGTTTATACCTCTCCATCTGACCAATCCCCCTCCAACTGACCAATCCCCCTCCAACTGACCAATCCCCCTCCAACGGACCAATCCCCCTCCAACTGGCCAATACCCCTCCAACTGGCCAATCCCCCTCCAACGGACCAATCCCCCTCCAACTGGCCAATACCTCTTCAACTGGCCAATACCCCTCCAATACCCCTCCATCTGGCCAATCCCCCTCCAACTGGCCAATACCCCTCCATCTGACCAATCCCCCTCCAACTGGACAATACCTCTCCAACTGGCCAATACCCCTCCAATACCCCTCTAACTGACCATTCCCCCTCCAACTGGCCAATACCCCTCCAACTGACCAATACCCCTCCAACGGACCAATCCCCCTCCAACTGGCCAATACCTCTCCAACTGGCCAATACCCCTCCAACTGGCCAACAGCCCTCCATCTGACCAATCCCCCTCCAACTGGCCAATACCCCTCCATCTGACCAATCCCCCTCCAACTAACCAATACCCCTCCAACTGGCCAATACCCCTCCAATACCCCTCCAACTGACCATTCCCCCTCCAACTGGCCAATACCCCTCCAACTGACCAATACCTCTCCAACTGGCCAATACCCCTCCAACTGACCAATACCTCTCCAACTGGCCAATACCTCTTCAACTGGCCAATACCCCTCCAACTGGCCAATACCCCTCCAATACCCCTCCAACTGGCCAATACCCCTCCAACTGGCCAATACCCCTCCAACTGGCCAATACCTCTTCAACTGGCCAATACCCCTCCAATACCCCTCCAACTGGCCAATACCCCTCCAACTGGCCAATACCCCTCCAACTGACCAATACCCCTCCAACTGGCCAATACCCCTCCAACTGGCCAATACCTCTTCAACTGGCCAATACCCCTCCAATACCCCTCCAACTGGCCAATACCCCTCCAACTGGCCAATCCCCCTCCAACTGGCCAATACCTCTTCAACTGGCCAATACCCCTCCAATACCCCTCCAACTGGCCAATACCCCTCCAACTGGCCAATACCCCTCCAACTGACCAATACCCCTCCAACTGGCCAATACCCCTCCAATACCCCTCCAACTGACCAATACCCCTCCAACTGGCCAATACCCCTCCAACTGGCCAATACCCCTCCAACTGACCAATACCCCTCCAACTGACCAATACCCCTCCAACTGGCCAATACCCCTCCAACTGGCCAATACCCCTCCAACTGGCCAATACCCCTCCAACTGACCAATACCCCTCCAACTGGCCAATACCCCTCCAACTGGCCAATACCCCTCCAACTAGCCAATACCCCTCCAACTGACCAATTCCCCTCCAACTGGCCAATACCCCTCCAACTGACCAATTCCCCTCCAACTGGCCAATACGTCTCCAACTGGCCAATACCCCTCCAACTAGCCAATACCCCTCCAACTAGCCAATACCCCTCCAACTGACCAATTCCCCTCCAACTGACCAATTCCCCTCCAACTGGCCAATACGTCTCCAACTGGCCAATACCCCTCCAACTAGCCAATACCCCTCCAACTAGCCAATACCCCTCCAACTGGCCAATACCCCTCCAACTGGCCAATACCCCTCCAACTGACCAATACCCCTCCAACTGGCCAATGCCCCTCCAACTGGCCAATACCCCTCCAACTGGCCAATACCCCTCCAACTGACCAATTCCCCTCCAACTGGCCAATACCCCTCCAACTGACCAATTCCCCTCCAACTGGCCAATACGTCTCCAACTGGCCAATACCCCTCCAACTAGCCAATACCCCTCCAACTAGCCAATACCCCTCCAACTGACCAATTCCCCTCCAACTGTCCAATACCCCTCCAACTGGCCAATACCCCTCCAATATCCCTCCAACTGTCCAATACCCCTCCAACTGGCCAATACCCCTCCAATACACCTCCAACTGGCCAATAACCCTCCAATAGCCCTCCAATACCCCTCCAATACCCCTCCAACTGACCAATACCCCTCCAACTGTCCAATACCCCTCCAACTGGCCAATACCCCTCCAATACACCTCCAACTGGCCAATAACCCTCCAATAGCCCTCCAATACCTCTCCAACTGGCCAATACCCCTCCAATACACCTCCAACTGGCCAATAACCCTCCAATAGCCCTCCAATACCCCTCCAATACCCCTCCAACTGACCAATACCCCTCCAACTGTCCAATACCCCTCCAACTGGCCAATACCCCTCCAATACACCTCCAACTGGCCAATAACCCTCCAATAGCCCTCCAATACACCTCCAACTGGCCAATTCCCCTCCAACTGACCAATTCCCCTCCAACTGACCAATACCCCTCCAATACCCCTCCAATACCCCTCCATCTGGCCAATACCCCTCCAACTGACCAATACCCCTACAATACCCCTCCATCTGGCCTATACCCCTCCAACTGACCAATACCCCTCCAACTGGCCAATACCCCTCCAATACCCCTCTAACTGACCAATACCCCTCCAATACCCCTCCATCTGGCCTATACCCCTCCAACTGGCCAATACCCCTCCAACTGACCAATAACCCTCCATCTGGCCAATATCCCTCCAACTGACCAATACCCCTCCAACTGGCCAATACCCCTCCAATACCCCTCCAACTGACCAATACCCCTCCAACTGGCCAATACCCCTCCAATACCCCTCTAACTGACCAATACCCCTCCAATACCCCTCCATCTGGCCTATACCCCTCCAACTGGCCAATACCCCTCCAACTGACCAATAACCCTCCATCTGGCCAATACCCCTCCAACTGACCAATACCCCTCCAACTGGCCAATACCCCTCCAACTGACCAATACTCCTCCAATACCCTTCCAATACCCCTCCAACTGGCCAACACCTCTCCATCTGGCCAATACCCCTCCAACTGACCAATACCCCTCCAACTACCCAATACCCCTCTAACTGACCAATACCCCTACAATACCCCTCCATCTGGCCTATACCCCTCCAACTGGCCAATACCCCTCCAACTGACCAATACCCCTCCATCTGGCCAATATCCCTCCAACTGGCCAATACCCCTCCAACTGACCAATACCCCTCCAATACCCCTCCAACTGGCCAATACCCCTCCAACTGACCAATACTCCTCCAATACCCCTCCAATACCCCTCCAACTGGCCAACACCTCTGCATCTGGCCAATACCTCTCCATCTGGCCAATACCCCTCCAACTGGCCAATGCCCCTCCAACTGGCCAATCCCCCTCCAACTGGCCAATCCCCCTCCAACTGGCCAATCCCCCTCCAACTGGCCAATACCCCTCTAATATTTTGTAAATCAAACAGATCTATCAAATGAGAGTTGTGTTAGACTGCAGAGGATTTGGATCCGTTTGTGGATCCTCCTATGCCTTCCTTTGAGCCGTATGCAGTGCCTGTGTCTCTGTGTCTTCCTCCTATTTAAAGTGTGTAGCTCTCTGGACTGTAATCAGGTTCTTTAATCTCTGTTTTAAATTGCCCGTGACAGAGGCTTCCTGACAGACAGAGGCTTCCTGACAGACAGAGGCTTCCTGACAGACAGAGGCTGCCTGACAGACAGACAGAGGTTGCCTGAAAGACAGACAGAGGCTGCCTGACAGACAGACAGAGGCTGCTTGACAGACAGAGGCTGCCTGACAGACAGACAGAGGTTGCCTGACAGATAGAGGCTGCTTGACAGACAGAGGTTGCCTGACAGACAGACAGAAGCTGCCTGACAGACAGACAAAGGCTGCTTGACAGACAGAGGCTGCCTGACAGACAGAGGCTGCTTGACAGACAGAGGCTGCCTGACAGACAGAGGCTGCCTGACAGACAGAGGCTGCCTGACAGGGCAGATGTCAGACGCGATGGTTTAAGGCCCTTGATTAATCAAACCGACCACTAGCGGCACTTCCGCAATTTCCCCCCGAGGCGATTCTTCAGATGACTTGTCAGCTCCAATCCTCTCAGCCAGCCTCGTCCCCCCCCCCCCCCCCCCCCCCCCCCCCGACCCACCGCTCTCAGATACTTCAAACCCATCACGGTCAATATGTAGCACTTAAACCCCCAGACCTGGCCTACGTCCCAAATGGCAATCTTATTTCCTATTCCCTTTCGGTCAAAAGTAGTGCACTACATATCTCTCTCTCTCTCTCTATATATATATATATATCTGTCTCTCTCTCTCTCTCTCTCTCTCTCTTTCTGTCTCTCTCTCTCTCTCTCTCTCTCTCTCTCTCTCTCTCTCTCTCTGTCTCTGTCTCTGTCTCTGTCTCTCTGTCTCTCTCTCTCTCTCTCTCTCTCTGTGTCTGTGTCTGTCTCTGTCTCTGTCTCTGTCTCTGTCTCTGTCTCTCTGTCTCTCTCTCTCTCTCTCTCTCTCTCTCTCTCTCTCTCTGTCTCTCTGTCTCTCTCTCTTTCTGTCTCTCTCTCTCTCTCTCTCTCTCTCTCTCTCTCTCTCTGTCTCTCTCTCTCTCTCTCTCTCTCTCTGTGTGAACCACTGTAACAGCTGCACAGCTGAGATGAAGAAACCATTTAAACAACTTCCCCTGTGTGATTCGATGGCACTCGGCCAACCAACAAGAGGTCTGAGCCCCCCCCCCCCCCCCCCCCCCCCCCAAATGCATTTGAATATTCTAATTAGCTGCTTGGTTCTGATTTCATTTGTATGTTTTCGTAGCCTAATCAAGGGGCACGCAGAGGTTCCTAGACGGTGTGTGCATCCCAAATAGCACTCCACTCCCTTTCAAGTGCACTAGTTTTTTGACCAGGGCCCTAACGCAGTGCACTCTGAAGTGAACGCGGTGCCATTGGAGATGCAGGATAGTAATCATACCTGGCAGTGATTTTTGACAAGCACACATCACACAGAAGATAAGAGCACCAGGCCGTAGGCTACGACACACGGGGGAGGAATCCGCCCAGAGAATGTTCTCCGCATTTCAAAAGCGTTGCAGAATATTCATTCTGATACCACTGATGCTACACGTCTGACAGAAACTAGTATAAAACAGTTACACCCCCCCCCCTCCCCATAGCACGTAATACCACATAGACCAATTTCATAGCATTTCTTCAGCAGTAGTATGCAGTATGCTGATCTGATGAGCTAGGCCCCAATAGAGAGGTAACAGGCATGTAGTGGACAACAAAAACAAAAACAAAAAAAAAAACAGACCAAAAAAAAGCAGTATCTCAATTTCTGCATCTTCGTAAGCAGAGTTCATGTTCAATAATGACTCATTACAAATTGGATACTTGCTGCCAAAGGTGTTCACTGGGTGGTTAAAAATAGAGTTTTGCCGCTGTAAGAGAGCAAGAGAGAGAGACCCATAACAGATATCCAGCCATCCTGTCACGCATTGAAGAGGAGGCGTGCATCTCAAATTGCCCCCTATTCCCCAATCTAGTCTCATTTGGGACGCAGGCCATAAGGTCTGGTCCAAAGCGGGAGTACGATTTATGCATAACTCCATTCCTTGTTGATTTGGAGAAGTATATATAGAGAGAGAGAGAGATGAGAAGAAAGGCAGTCCTAATGGGAACACACTGTGTCATAGAAAGGAACGTGGAGACAGGAAGGAACAGAGAGACAGGAAGGAACAGAGACTCAGAAAGGAGCAGAGAGACAGGAAGGAATAGAGAGACAGAAAGGAACAGAGAGTAACAGAGAGACAGGAAGGAACAGAGAGACAGGAAGGAACGGAGAGACAGGAAGGAACAGAGAGGAACAGAGAGACAGGAAGCAACAGAGAGACAGGAAGGAACAGAGACAGGAAGGAACAGAGAGACAGGAAGGAACAGAGAGGAACAGAGAGACAGGAAGGAACAGAGAGACAGGAAGGAACAGAGAGGAACAGAGAGACAGGAAGGAACAGAGAGACAGGAAGGAACAGAGAGGAACAG
This sequence comes from Oncorhynchus mykiss, assembly GCF_013265735.2. Classification (NCBI taxonomy): domain Eukaryota; kingdom Metazoa; phylum Chordata; class Actinopteri; order Salmoniformes; family Salmonidae; genus Oncorhynchus; species Oncorhynchus mykiss. The sequence goes on along the minus strand of NC_048567.1, from coordinate 81,737,854 downwards.
AGAAACAGGAAGGAACAGAGAGGAACAGAGAGACAGGAAGGAACAGAGAGACAGGAAGGTATAGAGAGGAACAGAGAGACAGGAAGGAACAGAGAGACAGGAAGGAACAGAGAGACAGGAAGGAACAGAGAGAAACAGAGAGACAAGAAGGAACAGAAAGGAAAGGAGAGACAGGAAGGAACAGAGAGACAGGAAGGAACAGAGAGGACCAGAGAGACAGGAAGGAACAGAGACAGGAAGGAACAGAGAGACAGGAAGGAACAGAGACAGGAAGGAACAGAGAGGAACAGAGAGACAGGAAGGAACAGAGACAGGAAGGAACAGAGAGATAGGAAGGAACAGAGAGGAACAAAGAGGAACAGAGAGGAACAGAGACAGGAAGGAACAGAGACAGGAAGGACACCTCATGTCTCTAATTATCAGAGGCTCTGCCATAAGGAGTGTTTCCGTCTGCATCCCATTCTGGGGATGAAACAGAAAAGATCTAACTGCTCCTTTGTGATGTTGGAAGAGGGTTGTATTGGATTGTCGGGGCTTGAGTCCAAACTGCACCTTATTCTATGTATAATTCGCTACTTGTAACCAGAGACCTATGGGCCCTGGTCTAAAGTAGTTCACTATGTCGGAAATAGGGTGCAATTTGGGGCAAACCTGTTGGAGTCCAATGGAGATAATTCATCTGACTGGATCAATGGGCCCGGGTGTAACTCTTCTGACACGGCTTCTCCTCATGGGTTTACAGTAGGATGCTCAGAAATAACAAGCATTGGTGGGATTGTGTGTGTGTGTGTGTGTGTGTGTGTGTTATTATTTGGCTCTGACTGGGTGATCATGTGATCTTCACTCTCTGACGTTTCATTCCTCACGTTTGCTCAGATAGAAGTTTTTAATTCCAAAGTTCGTCTTCACAGTGGACTAAATGTCCTTTCGTTTACTCACTCTTCGCTTTGTAATCACGTTTCCCCCCCCCCCCCCCCCCCCCTCGCTCCGACGTCCATCACGAATCCATTTCTACCATCCATGACAATACTATCTCTGTAAGGGAACTGGTGGCAGTGAAGTCAGACGCAGGAGAGCAGAGATAGAAACAAACAATTCAGTGCACAAGCACTTACAAACAAACAATTCCACACAAGGACATGGGGGGAACAGAGCGTTAAATACACAACACTTAATGAGGGAAATGTAAACCAGGTGTCTAGGAAAACAAGACAAAACAAATGGAAAATGAAAAGTGGATCGGCGATGGCTAGAAGACCGGTGACACCGACCGCCGAACACCGCTCGAACAAGGAGAGGAAACAATCGGGACAATCTCTCTTAGCTAGTTAACTCATTTATGACTTGCCTCTGCTAGCGTCAAACTGTGATAACATTCACCTAGACTGTAACAAGGAAAATAACAGTTTTAAACATGTAAAAACGGACTTCTTCCGGACAGACTAGTCACTGTAGGTTCGGGCTCATAACAATTTAATAATGATGGGGACGGGAGACAGGAATCAGTTCAACCATTTCTCTGGAACGAACTCATTCTCAACACATACAACCCCCGTGATGCTCTGCGGCACAACCCCATTACACAACAGTACAGATGTAGGATCCTAATTTGATCAGACTTGTCGTGGTAGTAACACTATCTTGCCGTAACGCTATGGGCGATCATGTTGACGCTGGTACATGGATCATCATGCCCTTCATTTAAATACACATTCTATCATTTGAATTTAAAAAAAAATATTTAGGACACATCCTGACCAGTGACGTAACGCAGTTTGGCAAGGCTCCAGCGCAAGGTCAGAGCAATCCCTCCCCCCTCAGAGAGAAACCATTGCAGTCATATAGCTAATCTCATGCTATTTTACACTTTTACCATAAGGCTGAGAGAAAACGTTGCTGTTTTAGAGCTCAATGATTATTGAAAGGCGGAACCATTTCTAAAAAATAATAAACAAATATTTGTCTTAATATTAACAAAATATACTGTATGTCTTAATATTAACTAAATATACAGTATATTTGTCTTAATATTAACTAAATGTACAGTATATTTGTCTTAATATTAACTAAATATACAGTATATTTGTCTTAATAAAATATACAGTATATTTGTCTTAATATTAACTAAATATACAGTATATTTGTCTTAATATTAACTAAATATACAGTATATTTGTCTTAATATTAACTAAATATACAGTATATTTGTCTTAATATTAACTAAATATACAGTATATTTGTCTTAATATTAACTAAATATACAGTATATTTGTCTTAATATTAACTAAATATACAGTATATTTGTCTTAATATTAACTAAATATACAGTATATTTGTCTTAATATTAACTAAATATACAGTATATTTGTCTTAATATTAACTAAATATACAGTATATTTGTCTTAATATTAACTAAATATACAGTATATTTGTCTTAATATTAACTAAATATACAGTATATTTGTCTTAATAAAATATATTTGACCAAAGTATGGTTATCACACCATGTAAAGAAACAACCTCCTAATAAAAAATATAAAAAACATTAATGAAACAAACTGGATTTATTTCATCACCATAAAAGGCATTTCAATTTTTTATCATCGTTGTCCAACAAGTGTAAATTATTGTTCAATTCTAACATTGCGTACTATTGTTTGTACAGATGAATGTGGTACCTTCAGGAGTTTGAAAATTTCTCCCAATGATGAAACAGACTTGTGGAGGTCTACAATTATTTTTCTGAGGTCTTGGCTGATTTCTTTTTTTTTTTTTCCCAAAGAGCCACTGAGTTTGAAGGTAGGCCTTACAATACATCCACAGGTACACCTCCAATTGACTCAAATGATGACAATTAGCCTATCAAAGCTTCTAAAGCCATGACATCATTTTCTGGAATTTTCCAAGCTGTTTAAAGACACAGTCAACTTAGTGTATGTAAACTTCTGACCCACTGGAATTGTGATACCGTGAATTATAAGTGAAATAATCTGTCTGTAAAACAATTGTTGGAAAAATTACTTTTGACATGCACAAAGTAGATTTCCTAACCGACTTGCCAAAACTATAGTTTGTTAACAAGAAATTTGTGGAGCGGTTGAAAAACGAGTTTTAATGACTACAACCTAAGTGTATGTAAACTTCTGACTTCACCTGTATGTTCCCTTTGTTCACCACGGGGCTGTCGAATATTGTTACTATGTCCGTGCTGTGTGTTTTGGGGTTTTCGTGCCCTTGTGAATTGCGCAGATGATTACGGGTCTCGTCCCGTGTGTTATTTATCCTCGCTCTTTTGTTTGGGTTTCAACCTTGTGTTTTGTTTGTTACGTGTTGGTTTGGTTTTCGTCCCGGTGCCTTTACACGGCACACCGTCATTTGGGGTTTAAAATAAGAAACCCTATTACGCATTCCGGTATCTGTCTCCCGAATCTCTTCATACCAACGTGACAGTTCCTGATTCAATTTAGGATTTTAGACAAATGTGACAGAGTTGACCAAATCTTCAGACACATTTTTTAGGAATCACGGTTTTAAGAGACATATTCTTTAGTCAGATCATTTTTACATTTCATATTCCTTATTGACAGTTTTTATATATTTTTCAACTGTTTTGGAGAGTTTGAAATTGGGATCCTTTGCTCTGGACAAGGGTATTTCCAGCCATAGAGCAGACATGGGGATGAATAATAATATTGAAAGTATTTAAAAATTCCCCAAAAACAAATATTTTAACTTGTAAAATTCCCCTAAATATACATTTTAAGCTCAAATAACCAAACAAAATCTATTTTTTTCAACTGTAATTTTCCCTACTGGACAAGGATTGTCACTACTTTCAAGAATCTCTGAGCCAGTTTCCTGATACATTTTGCCTCGAGGCTGAGAGAATATTTTACAGTTTTAATTCATTTCCTGTAGTTGTTAACATGGCTCATGTCATGTTCATAAAAACATGGTATAACGTGTGAATGTCTGGATTTCAGAGAGTTATGGATTTCAGTCAGTTGATGTATTGCAATGATGATAGGTAGCCTACATCTCTTACTGTAATAATGATATGTAGCCTACATCTCTTACTGTAATAATGATATGTAGCCTACATCTCTTACTGTGATAATGATATGTAGTCTACATCTCTTACTGTAATAATGTTATGTAGTCTACATCTCTTACTGTAATAATGATATATAGTCTACATCTCTTACTGTAATAATTATATGTAGCCCACATCTCTTACTGTAATAATGATATGTAGTCTACATCTCTTACTGTAATAATGATATGTAGTCTACATCTCTTACTGTAATAGTGATATGTAGCCTACATCTCTTACTGTAATAGTGATATGTAGCCTACATCTCTTACTGTAATAATGATATATAGTCTACATCTCTTACTGTAATAATGATATGTAGCCCACATCTCTTACTGTAATAATGATATGTAGCCTACATCTCTTACTGTAATAATGATATGTAGCCTACATCTCTTACTGTAATAGTGATATGTAGCCTACATCTCTTACTGTAATAATGATATGTAGCCCACATCTCTTACTGTAATAATAATATGTAGCCTACATCTCTTACTGTAATAGTGATATGTAGCCTACATCTCTTACTGTAATAATGATATGTAGTCTACATCTCTTACTGTAATAATGATATGTAGCCCACATCTCTTACTGTAATAATGATATCTAGTCTACATCTCTTACTGTAATAAAGATATGTAGTCTACATCTCTTACTGTAATTATGATAAATAATCTACATCTCTTACTGTAATAATGATATGTAGCCCACATCTCTTACTGTAATAATGATATGTAGCCTACATCTCTTACTGTAATAATGATATGTAGCCTACATCTCTTACTGTAATAATGATATGTAGCCCACATCTCTTACTGTAATAATGATATGTAGTCTACATCTCTTACTGTAATAATGATATGTAGCCTACATCTCTTACTGTAATAAAGATATGTAGTCTACATCTCTTACTGTAATGATGATATATAATCTACATCTCTTACTGTAATAAAGGTGGGACTTTTCATATTATTCCCCTTTCAGTAATGAATATTCAGTTAACAGGGGAGGTTGGGAATGTGTGTGAGCGTGCGCGTGCACGTGTGTGAGGCTGAGTGGCAGCCATTTTGTATGCTTGTATTTCCTGTGATGAATGTCAAGAAGCACGGATCACATGACATGCCATTATGTAGGCAGTAAATGGCCTTGAAAAGCAGATATTTTAAATTATATGAGTCTCACTGGAGAGAGAGAGAGAGAGAGAGAGAGATAGGAATGTGCTGTGTCAAAGACAACGTGTACAGAGGTTCAAGTCTAATCTACGGAATGTTCCGGTTTAATGGGAAGAAAAAACTAAAGATTTTTCTGTGTCCAATTATGGTTTCGATTCACACGTTCCACTGTGTTTTTCTCCTCATCGTCCCTTCTTTTCACCAGCTCTTCTTCATTCCCCCTGCCTGCCCGTTCTGTCTGTACAACACAAGGTCTGGTCATTGAAATCCAAAAGGCTGTATCCATTTTTTTTTTTTTTTTTTTTTTTTGTCAACTCAGGCTTTTCTGAAAACAATTCAGTAGACTTGTAAAGAAAATGAATGTGTCAGTCGAAAGTGGCTCTGTACATATTAATTTAAAAATGACATGTACTGTCTTACTTCCTAGTTCCTGGCCAAACACACAATACAGGTGACAACTCCTTATAGCCTTATGGTACCTGTATAGAGTACCACAGTATGAGTCAATATATTGATAAAAGTCACCTTGTCCGAGAGAGATTTACATGGCTATCGAAGCGTCACTCCAGGTTTTAGTCGACAGGAAACACAGCTCTTATTATAAGGGTTTCTAAAAGTCCCTTTGGGGGAAAAATGAATGGTGTAAAATCTATTGGAACTATTATGACACCTCCACTGTGGGGCTCTATACTCACAAAACATCCGTTATTAGACAGTGGCAACGATGATGATTATGAACATGGTATTTTGCCCTGCTAATGTCTGCAATGCAGTGAAGAAAACGTTATGACGACAATAACGTCTAAGGTAACTGGCCCCTCTAACAGTACAACTGGCCCCAGCTTGGTCCCTCTAACAGTACAACTGGCCCCTCTAACAGTACAACTGGCCCCTCTAACAGTACAACTGGCCCCAGCTTGGCCCCTCTAACAGTAAAACTGGCCCCAGCTTGGCCCCTCTAACAGTACAACTGGCCCCAGCTTGGCCCCTCTAACAGTACAACTGGCCCCTCTAACAGTACAACTGGCCCCAGCTTGGCCCCTCTAACAGTAAAACTGGCCCCAGCTTGGCCCCTCTAACAGTACAACTGGCCCCAGCTTGGCCCCTCTAACAGTACAACTGGCCCCTCTAACAGTACAACTGACCCCAGCTTGGCCCCTCTAACAGTACAACTGGCTCCTTTAACAGTACAACTGGCCCCTCTAACAGTACAACTGGCCCCAGCTTGGCCCCTCTAACAGTACAACTGGCCCCAGCTTGGCCCCTCTAACAGTACAACTGGCCCCAGCTTGGCCCCTCTAGCAGTACAACTGGCCCCAGCTTGGCCCCTCTAACAGTACAACTGGCCCCTCTAACAGTACAACTGGCCCCTCTAACAGTACAACTGGCCCCAGCTTGGCCCCTCTAGCAGTACAACTGGCCCCAGCTTGGCCCCTCTAACAGTACAACTGGCTCCTCTAACAGTACAACTGGCCCCTCTAACAGTAAAACTGGCCCCTCTAACAGTACAACTGGCCCCAGCTTGGCCCCTCTAACAGTACAACTGGCCCCAGCTTGGCCCCTCTAACAGTACAACTGGCCCCAGCTTGGCCCCTCTAACAGTACAACTGGCCCCAGCCTGGCCCCTCTAACAGTACAACTGGCCCCAGCCTGGTCCCTCTAACAGTACAACTGGCCCCCCTAACAGTACAACTGGCCCCAGCTTGGCCCCTCTAACGGTACAACTGGCCTCAGCTTGGTCCCTATAACAGTACAACTGGCCCCAGCTTGGCCCCTCTAACAGTACAACTGGCCCCTCTAACAGTACAACTGGCCCCAGCTTGGCCCCTCTAACAGTACAACTGGCCCCAGCTTGGCCCCTCTAACAGTACAACTGGCCCCTCTAACAGTACAACTGGCCCCAGCTTGGCCCCTCTAACAGTACAACTGGCCCCAGCTTGGCCCCTCTAACAGTACAACTGGCCCCAGCTTGGTCCCTCTAACAGTACAACTGGCCCCAGCTTGGCCCCTCTAACAGTACAACTGGCCCCAGCTTGGCCCCTCTAACAGTACAACTGGCCCCTCTAACAGTACAACTGGCCCCAGCTTGGCCCCTCTAACAGTACAACTGGCCCCAGCTTGGCCCCTCTAACAGTACAACTGGCCCCAGCTTGGTCCCTCTAACAGTACAACTGGCCCCAGCTTGGCCCCTCTAACAGTACAACTGGCCCCAGCTTGGCCCCTCTAACAGTACAACTGGCCCCTCTAACAGTACAACTGGCCCCAGCTTGGCCCCCCCAGTTGAAATGGTCTAGAACCCCCTCTAACCTGTAATAAAAGTGATTAATTAAAGTTAATTCTAGTTAACTCTTCGTTAATTGTCCTCTCCCAATAATGTGATATAGTAGATTTTCAGCATGGGCCTGATATTCTAGGAGTTGATTTGGGTTGGGTTGGGGGCCAGGATTTAAGGTTTGCATAACATTGTAACCTATGTTTGAGACCAACTTGTTGCCATGGCTATGTGACTAGCAGCGCCTGTGTCTCTCATAGAATTAGCATGAGATTCACATTCTATGATCTCTCTCCCACTCTCTGCGGAGCGATAGACACGAGCCTGTATCTCTCATAGAACTAGAATGAGATTCACATTCTATTATCTATCTCCCGCTCTCTGCAGAGCGATAGACATGAGCCTGTATCTCTCATAGAACTAGAATGAGATTCACATTCTATTATCTATCTCCCGCTCTCTGCAGAGCGATAGACATGAGCCTGTATCTCTCATAGAACTAGAATGAGATTCACATTCTATTATCTATCTCCCACTCTCTGCAGAGCGATAGACATGAGCCTGTATCTCTTACAGAACTAGAATGAGATTTACATTATATTATCTATCTCCAGCTCGATAGACATGAGCCTGTATCTCTTTCAGAGCTGAATGAGATTCACATTCTATGATCTCTCCCTCTCCGCTCTCTGCGGAGCGATAGACATGAGCCTGTATCTCTCATAGAACTAGAATGAGATTCACATTCTATTATCTATCTCCCACTCTCTGCAGAGCGATAGACATGAGCCTGTATCTCTTACAGAACTAGAATGAGATTTACATTATATTATCTATCTCCAGCTCGATAGACATGAGCCTGTATCTCTTTCAGAGCTGAATGAGATTCACATTCTATGATCTCTCCCTCTCCGCTCTCTGCGGAGCGATAGACACGAGCCTGTATCTCTCATAGAACTAGAATGAGATTCACATTCTATGATCTCTCTCTCTCCGCTCTCTGCGGAGCGATAGACACGAGCCTGTATCTCTCATCTCACCAGCGTTGCACTTCATCATGTATTTCTTTATGGACTCATAGGCGCTTAAAGGGTTCTGGAGCAGCTGCAGCACCTCTGATGAACTGAAATACGTTTTTTGGGGGGGGTCAAAATTGTAGAATCTCTGCTGTCTATTCAGAAATAAATTTAATTATACAGAATAGCCTACTACATCATGAAAAAAATGCACATAATTTAGCCACAGAGGATCAATAGCTTCTTTTAATATTTTTGGGGCCAAACTGTGGATTGTGTGTAGCTCGAAATACCAAGGCATAGCCTACAGTCTGGTACGCGCGGCAGATCTGTCAGTGAACAGCATACAGACAAAACAGGCCTTTCGCAAGATTTCAAATACAATCGCAGGGAAACACAGTTTGGAAACTAAATTGCTCCCGATGACAAGAGAATATTCTAATCTGTGTGCTGTAGGCTAACAAAATATTTGATCAACTTTCAAATGTTGTTTTGCAAAGTGAAACAAGAGCGATATATTGGCTTTCGGTAGGAGCGCAATCAGCCATCTCCAGCGAGTGACCTGCGCATCAACCGGTGAGTCAGTGAAAATAGAGAGCATTTAAAAAAAAATCTAAATAAATTCCTCCTCACATTGTAGCCTACAATATGTGTCTCCACACAAATAGGCCTAGGCTATTGATGGATTCAAATGTCGTTTTAATAGATCTCAGATTCTGAGTTCTGTCATTGTTAAAGTAATAATGTAATCAATTTGATCATCTACACTACCGCTCTATGCCACGACGCAAATGTCATGATATGCGGGCGATGCTTTACTATAAAAATGATCCCCCTCCCCGTACCTCAGAGCTCCACAGGTCACCCCCTCTCACGCTCACTTTTTGTTCCGGCACCTCCCGATTTACAAATGAAGCACTGGCCTCATGATACCTGTATTCTGACAGTACAGTCACAACTCAAATCAAATCAAATGTATTTATATAGCCCTTCTTACATCAGCTGATATCTCAAAGTGCTGTACAGAAACCCAGCCTAAAACCCCAAACAGCAAGCCATGCAGGTGTAGAAGCACGGTTGCTAGGAAAAACTCACTATAAAGGCCAGAACCTAGGAAGAAACCTAGAGAGGAACCAGGCTCTGAGGGGTGGCCAGTCCTCTTCTGGCTGTGCCGGGTGGAGATTATAACAGAACATGGCCAAGATGTACTGGCCAATGATGTGGATATATTGAAGCAACATCTCAAGACATCAGTCAGGAAGTTAAAGCTTGGTCGCAAACGGGTCTTTCAAATGGACAATGACCCCAAGCATACTTCCAAAGTTGTGGCAAAATAGCTTAAGGACAACAAAGTCAAGGTATTGGAGTGGCCATCACAAAGCCCTGACCTCAATCCTATTGAACATTTGTGGGCAGAACTGAAAAAGCGTGTGCGAGCAAGGAGGCCTACAAACCTGACTCAGTTACACCAGCTCTGTTAGGGGGAATGGGCCAGAATTCACCCAACTTATTGTGGGAAGCTTGTAGAAGGCTACCCAAAATGTTTGACACAAGTTAAACAATTTAAAGGCAATGCTACCAAATACTAATTGAGTGTATGTACACTTCTGACCCACTGGGAATGTGATGAAAGAAATAAAAGCTGAAATAAATCATTCTCTCTACTATTATTCTGACATTTCACATTCTTAAAATAAAGTGGTGATCCTAACCTGACCTAAATCAGGGAATTTTTACTGGGATTAAATGTCAGAAATTGTGAAAATGTAAGTTCAAGTGTATTTGGTTGAGGTGTAAACTTCTGACTTCAACTGTACGTGACAGGAGTACATAATAGGTACAGACAAATGCCGTGGTGTAGTCTGTAAATGGCTTATTTATTAGGATAATAATTCATTTCATTATGACAACAAATAGATAAAATCTATGCCAAACAGCTCAATTGCTTTTAGGCTTGCATTGCAGATGGACGATTAACAAAATAAATAGCCTAGCACCTTGAATGAAAAACTCATATGGGCCTGCTTCTAACAACGACAACCTCACGACGCTCTCGCTCAGCAGTAACATGAGGCTATAAAATGTACAGGATTCATGAACAGAATTGATCAAGCATTCATGAACAGGATTGATCAAAAATGTATGAATAGGGTTGATCAAATTAACTAAAAAAAACAATATTCCAATACTCTCTGGACTGCTCCCCGACACCGGCAAATCAGAATGCCCTTTTCCGCATTTTCATTTTTGAAAAAAACATTAGGCCTTTAAATAAGATATCTAGTGTGTCTATGGGTCTAGTGTTGCTGTGGGTCTAGTGTTGCTGTGGGTCTAGTGTTGCTGTGGGTCTAGTGTTGCTGTGGGTCTAGTGTTGCTGTGGGTCTAGTGTGGCTGTGTGGCTGTGGGTCTAGTGTTGCTGTGGGTCTAGTGTTGCTGTGGGTCTAGTGTTGCTGTGGGTCTAGTGTGGCTGTGTGGCTGTGGGTCTAGTGTGGCTGTGGGTCTAGTGTTGCTGTGGGTCTAGTGTTGCTGTGGGTCTAGTGTTGCTGTGGGTCTTGTGTTGCTGTGGGTCTAGTGTGGCTGTGTTGCTGTGGGTCTAGTGTTGCTGTGGGTATAGTGTTGCTGTGGGTCTAGTGTTGCTGTGGGTCTGGTGTTGCTGTGGGTCTAGTGTTGCTGTGGGTCTAGTGTTGCTGTGGGTCTAGTGTTGCTGTGGGTCTAGTGTTGATGTGGGTCTAGTGTTGCTGTGGGTCTAGTGTTGCTGTGGGTCTAGTGTTGATGTGGGTCTAGTGTTGCTGTGGGTCTAGTGTTGCTGTGGGTCTAGTGTGGCTGTGGGTCTAGTGTTGCTGTGGGTCTAGTGTTGCTGTGGGTCTAGTGTTGCTGTGGGTCTAGTGTGGCTGTGGGTCTAGTGTCTATGGGTCTAGTGTTGCTGTGGGTCTAGTGTGGCTGTGGGTCTAGTGTGGCTGTGGGTTTAGTGTTGCTGTGGGTCTAGTGTGGCTGTGGGTCTAGTGTCTATGGGTCTAGTGTTGCTGTGGGTCTAGTGTGGCTGTGGGTCTAGTGTTGCTGTGGGTCTAGTGTTGCTGTGGGTCTAGTGTGGCTGTGGGTCTAGTGTCTATGGGTCTAGTGTTGCTATGGGTCTAGTGTTGCTGTGGGTCTAGTGTGGCTGTGGGTCTAGTGTGGCTGTGGGTCTAGTGTCGCTGTGGGTCTAGTGTTGCTGTGGGTCTCGTGTTGCTGTGGGTCTAGTGCTGCTGTGGGTCTCGTGTTGCTGTGGGTCTAGTGTTGCTGTGGGTCTAGTGTTGCTGTGGATCTAGTGTTGCTGTAGGTCTAGTGTTGCTGTGGGTCTAGTGTTGCTGTGGGTCTAGTGTTGCTGTGGGTCTAGTGTTGCTGTGAGTATAGTGTTGCTGTGTGACTGTGGGTCTAGTGTTGCTGTGGGTCTAGTGTTGCTGTGGGTCTAGTGTTGCTGTGGGTCTAGTGTTGCTGTGGGTCTAGTGTTGCTGTGGGTCTAGTGTTGCTGTGGTTCTAGTGTTGCTGTGGGTCTAGTGTTGCTGTGTGGCTGTGGGTCTAGTGTTGCTGTGGGTCTAGTGTGGCTGTGGGTCTAGTGTTGCTGTGGGTCTAGTGTTGCTGTGAGTATAGTGTTGCTGTGTGGCTGTGGGTCTAGTGTGGCTGTGTTGCTGTGGGTCTAGTGTGGCTGTGTGGCTGTGGGGATAGTGTTGCTGTGGGTCTAGTGTGGCTGTGGGTCTCGTGTTGCTGTGGGTCTAGTGTTGCTGTGGGTCTAGTGTTGCTGTGTGGCTGTGGTTCTAGTGTTGCTGTGGGTCTAGTGTTGCTGTGTGGCTGTGGGTCTAGTGTGGCTGTGGGTCTAGTGTTGCTGTGGGTCTAGTGTTGCTGTGGGTCTAGTGTTGCTGTGGGTCTAGTGTTGCTGTGGGTCTAGTGTTGCTGTGTGGCTGTTGGTCTAGTGTGGCTGTGGGTCTAGTGTTGCTGTGGGTCTAGTGTTGCTGTGGGTCTCGTGTTGCTGTGGGTCTCGTGTTGCTGTGTGGCTGTGGGTCTAGTGTGGCTGTGTTGCTGTGGGTCTACTGTGGCTGTGTGGCTGTGGGGATAGTGTTGCTGTGGGTCTAGTGTGGCTGTGGGTCTCGTGTTGCTGTGGGTCTAGTGTTGCTGTGTGGCTGTGGGTCTAGTGTTGCTGTGTGGCTGTGGGTCTAGTGTTGCTGTGGGTCTAGTGTTGCTGTGTGGCTGTGGGTATAGTGTTGCTGTGGGTCTAGTGTTGCTGTGGGTCTGGTGTTGCTGTGGGTCTAGTGTTGCTGTGGGTCTAGTGTTGCTGTGGGTCTAGTGTGGCTGTGGGTCTAGTGTGGCTGTGGGTTTAGTGTTGCTGTGGGTCTAGTGTGGCTGTGGGTCTAGTGTCTATGGGTCTAGTGTTGCTGTGGGTCTAGTGTGGCTGTGGGTCTAGTGTTGCTGTGGGTCTAGTGTTGCTGTGGGTCTAGTGTGGCTGTGGGTCTAGTGTTGATGTGGGTCTAGTGTTGCTATGGGTCTAGTGTTGCTGTGGGTCTAGTGTGGCTGTGGGTCTAGTGTGGCTGTGGGTCTAGTGTCGCTGTGGGTCTAGTGTTGCTGTGGGTCTCGTGTTGCTGTGGGTCTAGTGCTGCTGTGGGTCTCGTGTTGCTGTGGGTCTAGTGTTGCTGTGGGTCTAGTGTTGCTGTGGGTCTAGTGTTGCTGTAGGTCTAGTGTTGCTGTGGGTCTAGTGTTGCTGTGGGTCTAGTGTTGCTGTGGGTCTAGTGTTGCTGTGGGTATAGTGTTGCTGTGTGACTGTGGGTCTAGTGTTGCTGTGGGTCTAGTGTTGCTGTGGGTCTAGTGTTGCTGTGGGTCTAGTGTTGCTGTGGGTCTAGTGTTGCTGTGGGTCTTTGTGTTGCTGTGGTTCTAGTGTTGCTGTGGGTCTAGTGTTGCTGTGTGGCTGTGGGTCTAGTGTTGCTGTGGGTCTAGTGTGGCTGTGGGTCTAGTGTTGCTGTGGGTCTAGTGTTGCTGTGAGTATAGTGTTGCTGTGTGGCTGTGGGTCTAGTGTGGCTGTGTTGCTGTGGGTCTAGTGTGGCTGTGTGGCTGTGGGGATAGTGTTGCTGTGGGTCTAGTGTGGCTGTGGGTCTCGTGTTGCTGTGGGTCTAGTGTTGCTGTGGGTCTAGTGTTGCTGTGTGGCTGTGGGTCTAGTGTTGCTGTGGGTCTAGTGTTGCTGTGTGGCTGTGGGTCTAGTGTGGCTGTGGGTCTAGTGTTGCTGTGGGTCTAGTGTTGCTGTGGGTCTAGTGTTGCTGTGGGTCTAGTGTTGCTGTGGGTCTAGTGTTGCTGTGTGGCTGTGGGTCTAGTGTGGCTGTGGGTCTAGTGTTGCTGTGGGTCTAGTGTTGCTGTGGGTCTCGTGTTGCTGTGGGTCTCGTGTTGCTGTGTGGCTGTGGGTCTTTTGTTGCTGTGGGTCTAGTGTTGCTGTGAGTATAGTGTTGCTGTGTGGCTGTGGGTCTAGTGTGGCTGTGTTGCTGTGGGTCTACTGTGGCTGTGTGGCTGTGGGGATAGTGTTGCTGTGGGTCTAGTGTGGCTGTGGGTCTCGTGTTGCTGTGGGTCTAGTGTTGCTGTGTGGCTGTGGGTCTAGTGTTGCTGTGGGTCTAGTGTTGCTGTGTGGCTGTGGGTATAGTGTTGCTGTGGGTCTAGTGTTGCTGTGGGTCTGGTGTTGCTGTGGGTCTAGTGTTGCTGTGGGTCTAGTGTTGCTGTGGGTCTAGTGTTGCTGTGGGTCTAGTGTTGATGTGGGTCTAGTGTTGCTGTGGGTCTAGTGTTGCTGTGGGTCTAGTGTTGATGTGGGTCTAGTGTTGCTGTGGGTCTAGTGTTGCTGTGGGTCTAGTGTGGCTGTGGGTCTAGTGTTGCTGTGGGTCTAGTGTTGCTGTGGGTCTAGTGTTGCTGTGGGTCTAGTGTGGCTGTGGGTCTAGTGTCTATGGGTCTAGTGTTGCTGTGGGTCTAGTGTGGCTGTGGGTCTAGTGTGGCTGTGGGTCTAGTGTTGCTGTGGGTCTAGTGTGGCTGTGGGTCTAGTGTCTATGGGTCTAGTGTTGCTGTGGGTCTAGTGTGGCTGTGGGTCTAGTGTTGCTGTGGGTCTAGTGTTGCTGTGGGTCTAGTGTGGCTGTGGGTCTAGTGTCTATGGGTCTAGTGTTGCTATGGGTCTAGTGTTGCTGTGGGTCTAGTGTGGCTGTAGGTCTAGTGTGGCTGTGGGTCTAGTGTCGCTGTGGGTCTAGTGTTGCTGTGGGTCTCGTGTTGCTGTGGGTCTAGTGCTGCTGTGGGTCTCGTGTTGCTGTGGGTCTAGTGTTGCTGTGGGTCTAGTGTTGCTGTAGGTCTAGTGTTGCTGTGGGTCTAGTGTTGCTGTGGGTCTAGTGTTGCTGTGGGTCTAGTGTTGCTGTGAGTATAGTGTTGCTGTGTGGCTGTGGGTCTAGTGTTGCTGTGGGTCTAGTGTTGCTGTGGGTCTAGTGTTGCTGTGGGTCTAGTGTTGCTGTGGGTCTAGTGTTGCTGTGGGTCTAGTGTTGCTGTGGTTCTAGTGTTGCTTTGGGTCTAGTGTTGCTGTGTGGCTGTGGGTCTAGTGTTGCTGTGGGTCTAGTGTGGCTGTGGGTCTAGTGTTGCTGTGGGTCTAGTGTTGCTGTGAGTATAGTGTTGCTGTGTGGCTGTGGGTCTAGTGTGGCTGTGTTGCTGTGGGTCTAGTGTGGCTGTGTGGCTGTGGGTCTAGTGTTGCTGTGGGTCTAGTGTTGCTGTGTGGCTGTGGGTCTAGTGTGGCTGTGGGTCTAGTGTTGCTGTGGGTCTAGTGTTGCTGTGGGTCTAGTGTTGCTGTGGGTCTAGTGTTGCTGTGGGTCTAGTGTGGCTGTGGGTCTCGTGTTGCTGTGGGTCTAGTGTTGCTGTGGGTCTAGTGTTGCTGTGTGGCTGTGGGTCTAGTGTTGCTGTGGGTCTAGTGTTGCTGTGTGGCTGTGGGTCTAGTGTGGCTGTGGGTCTAGTGTTGCTGTGGGTCTAGTGTTGCTGTGGGTCTAGTGTTGCTGTGGGTCTAGTGTTGCTGTGGGTCTAGTGTTGCTGTGTGGCTGTTGGTCTAGTGTGGCTGTGGGTCTAGTGTTGCTGTGGGTCTAGTGTTGCTGTGGGTCTAGTGTTGCTGTGGGTCTAGTGTTGCTGTGGGTCTAGTGTTGCTGTGTGGCTGTGGGTCTAGTGTGGCTGTCGGTCTAGTGTTGCTGTGGGTCTAGTGTTGCTGTGGGTCTCGTGTTGCTGTGGGTCTCGTGTTGCTGTGTGGCTGTGGGTCTAGTGTTGCTGTGGGTCTAGTGTTGCTGTGAGTATAGTGTTGCTGTGTGGCTGTGGGTCTAGTGTGGCTGTGTTGCTGTGGGTCTACTGTGGCTGTGTGGCTGTGGGGATAGTGTTGCTGTGGGTCTAGTGTGGCTGTGGGTCTCGTGTTGCTGTGGGTCTAGTGTTGCTGTGTGGCTGTGGGTCTAGTGTTGCTGTGGGTCTAGTGTTGCTGTGTGGCCGTGGGTCTAGTGTGGCTGTGGGTCTAGTGTTGCTGTGGGTCTAGTGTTGCAGTGGGTCTAGTGTTGATGTGGGTATAGTGTTGCTGTGGGTCTAGTGTTGCTGTGTGGCTGTGGGCCTAGTGTGGCTGTGGGTCTAGTGTTGCTGTGGGTCTAGTGTTGCTGTGGGTCTCGTGTTGCTGTGGGTCTAGTGTTGCTGTGTTGCTGTGGGTCTAGTGTTGCTGTGGGTCTAGTGTTGCTGTGTGGCTGTGGGTCTAGTGTGGCTGTGGGTCTAGTGTTGCTGTGGGTCTAGTGTGGTTGTGGGTCTAGTGTGGCTGTGGGTCTTGTGTGGCTGTGGGTCTAGTGTGGGTCTAGTGTCTATGGGTCTAGTGTGGCTGTGGGTCTAGTGTGGCTGTGGGTCTAGTGTGGCTGAGGGTCTAGTGTGGCTGTGGGTCTAGTGTTGCTGTGGGTCTTGTGTGGCTGTGGGTCTAGTGTGGCTGTGGGTGTAGTGTGGCTGTGGGTCTAGTGTTGCTGTGGGTCTAGTGTAGCTATGGGTATATTGTGGCTGTGGGTCTAGTGTGGCTGTGGATCTATTGTTGCTGTGGGTCTAGTGTTGCTGTGGGTCTAGTGTGGCTGTGGGTCTAGTGTTGCTGTGTGGCTGTGGGTCTAGTGTTGCTGTGGGTCTAGTGTGGCTGTGGGTCTAGTGTGGCTGTGGGTCTAGTGTTGCTGTGGGTCTAGTGTGGCTGTGGGTCTAGTGTTGCTGTGGTTCTAGTGTGGCTCTGTGGCTGTGGGTCTAGTGTTGCTGTGGATCTAGTGTGGCTGTGGGTCTAGTGTGGCTGTGTGGCTGTGGGTCTAGTGTTGCTGTGGGTCTAGTGTGGCTGTGGGTCTAGTGTGTCTATGGGTCTAGTGTGGCTGTGGGTCTAGTGTTGCTGTGGGTCTAGTGTGGCTGTGGGTCTAGTGTGGCTGTGTGGCTGTGTGGCTGTGGGTCTAGTGTTGCTGTGGGTCTAGTGTGGCTGTGGGTATAGTGTGGCTGTGGGTCTAGTGGGGCTGTGGATCTATTGTTGCTGTGGGTCTAGTGTTGCTGTGGGTCTAGTGTGGCTGTGGGTCTAGTGTGGCTGTGGGTCTAGTGTTGCTGTGTGGCTGTGGGTCTAGTGTTGCTGTGGGTCTAGTGTGGCTGTGGGTCTAGTGTTGCTGTGGGTCTAGTGTTGCTGTTGGTCTAGTGTTGCTGTGGGTCTAGTGTTGCTGTGGGTCTAGTGTTGCTGTGGGTCTAGTGTTGCTGTGTGGCTGTGGGTCTAGTGTGGCTGTGGGTCTAGTGTTGCTGTGGGTCTAGTGTTGCTGTGTGGCTGTGGGTCTAGTGTTGCTGTGGGTCTAGTGTTGCTGTGTGGCTGTGGGTCTAGTGTTGCTGTGGGTCTAGTGTGGTTGTGGGTCTAGTGTGGCTGTGGGTCTTGTGTGGCTGTGGGTCTAGTGTGGGTCTAGTGTCTATGGGTCTAGTGTGGCTGTGGGTCTAGTGTGGCTGTGGGTCTAGTGGGTCTAGTGTGGCTGTGGGTCTAGTGTGGCTGTGTGTCTAGTGTGGCTGTGGGTCTTGTGTGGCTGTGGGTCTAGTGTGGCTGTGGGTGTAGTGTGGCTGTGGGTCTAGTGTTGCTGTCGGTCTAGTGTGGCTGTGGGTCTAGTGTTGCTGTGTGGCTGTGGGTCTAGTGTTGCTGTGGGTCTAGTGTTGCTGTGGGTCTAGTGTGGCTGTGTGTCTAGTGTGGCTGTGGGTCTAGTGTGGCTGTATGGCTGTGGGTCTATTGTTGCTGT
Organism: Oncorhynchus mykiss; assembly: GCF_013265735.2. Lineage (NCBI taxonomy): Eukaryota > Metazoa > Chordata > Actinopteri > Salmoniformes > Salmonidae > Oncorhynchus > Oncorhynchus mykiss. Next base: position 81,720,029 of record NC_048567.1, on the reverse strand, counting down.
GGGTCTAGTGTGGCTGTGGGTCTAGTGTGGCTGTGGGTCTAGTGTGGCTGTGTGGCTGTGGGTTTAGTGTTGCTGTGGGTCTAGTGTGGCTGTGGGTATAGTGTGGGTGTGGGTCTAGTGTGGCTGTGGATCTATTGTTGCTGTGGGTCTAGTGTTGATGTGGGTCTAGTGTGGCTGAGGGTCTAGTGTTGCTGTGTGGCTGTGGGTCTAGTGTTGCTGTGGGTCTAGTGTGGCTGTGGGTCTAGTGTGGCTGTGGGTCTAGTGTTGCTGTGGGTCTAGTGTGGCTGTGGGTCTAGTGTGGCTGTGGGTCTAGTGTGGCTGTATGGCTGTGGGTCTAGTGTTGCTGTGGGTCTAGTGTGGCTGTGGGTCTAGTGTGGCTGTGGGTCTAGTGTTGCTGTGGGTCTAGTGTGGCTGTGGGTCTAGTGTTGCTGTGTGGATGTGGGTTTAGTTTTGCTGTGGGTCTAATGTGGCTTTGGGTCTAGTGTGTCTATGGGTCTAGTGTGGCTGTGGGTCTAGTGTGGCTGTGGGTCTAGTGTGGCTGTGGGTCTAGTGTGGCTGTGGGTCTAGTGTGGCTGTGTGGCTGCGGGTCTAGTGTTGCTGTGGGTCTAGTGTGTCTATGGGTCTAGTGTGGCTGTGTGGCTGTGGGTCTAGTGTTGCTGTCGGTTTAGTGTGGCTGTGGGTCTAGTGTTTCTGTGTGTCTAGTGTGGCTGTGGGTCTAGTGTGGCTGTGGGTCTAGTGTGGCTGTGGGTCTATTGTGGCTGTGGGTCTATTGTGGCTGTGGGTCTAGCGTTGCTGTGGGTCTAGTGTTGCTGTGGGTCTAGTGTTGCTGTGGGTCTAGTGTGGCTGTGGGTCTAGTGCGGCTGTGGGTCTATTGTTGCTGTCGGTCTAGTGTGGCTGTGGGTCTAGTGTTTCTGTGGGTCTAGTGTGGCTGTGGGTCTAGTGTGGCTGTGGGTCTAGTGTGGCTGTGGGTCTAGTGTTGCTGTGGGTCTATTGTGGCTGTGGGTCTAGTGTGGCTGTGGGTCTAGTGTGGCTGTGGGTCTAGTGTTGCTGTGGGTCTAGTGTTGCTGTGGGTCTAGTGTGGCTGTGGGTCTAGTATGGCTGTGGGTCTAGTGTGTCTGTGGGTCTAGTGTGGCTGTGTGGCTGTGGGTCTAGTGTTGCCGTGGGTCTAGTGTGACTGTGTGGCTGTGGGTTTAGTGTGGCTGTGGGTCTAGTGTGGCTGTGTTGCTGTGGGTCTAGTGTGGCTGTGGTTCTAGTGTGTCTGTGTGGCTGTGGGTCTTTTGTGTCTGTGTGGCTGTGGATCAAGTGTGGCTGTGGGTCTATTGTTCCTATTGGTTTAGTGTGGCTGTGGGTCTTGTGTGGTTGTGGGTCTAGTGTAGCTGTGGGTCTAGTGTGGCTGTGTGGCTGTGGGTCTAGTGTGGCTGTGGGTCTAGTGTGGTTTTGGGTCTAGTGTGGCTGTGTGGCTGTGTGTCTAGTGTGGATGTGGATCTAGTGTGGCTGTGGGTCTAGTGTAGCTGTGTGGCTGTGGGTCTAGTGTGAAAGTGAGTCTAGTGTGGCTGTGTGGCTGTGGGTCTAGTCTGGCTGTGGGTCTAGTGTGGCTGTGTAGCTGTGGATCTAGTGTGGCTGTGGGTCTAGTGTAGCTGTGTGGCTGTGGGTCTAGTGTGAACGTGAGTCTAGTGTGGCTGTGTGGCTGTGGGCTAGTCTGGCTGTGGGTCTAATGTTGCTGTGTGGCTGTGTGTCTAGTTTGGCTGTGTGGCTTAGTGGCTGTGGGTCTAGTGTGGCTGTGGGTCTAGTGTGGCTGTGGGTCTAGTGTGGCTGTGTGGCTGTGGGTCTAGTGTGGGTGTGTGGCTGTGGTTGTAGTGTGGCTGTGTGGCTGTTGGTCTAGTGTGGCTGTGTGGCTGTGTGTCTTGTGATGACTACTTGCCACCTTACATTTCAAGTCCTCGCTCTTAGCACTCTCATTCCTCCTCTCCATCTCAACATCAACATTTGTCCTGCCCTGGCCTCGGTGATAGCACTCTCACTCTCATGTCCTGTCCTCCTCTTGTCCTTCCCTGGCCTCGCTGATAGCACCTTCACTCTCATGTCCTGTCCTCCTCTTGTCCTTCCCTGGCCTCGCTGATAGCACTCTCACTCTCATGTCCTGTCCTCCTCTTGTACTGCCCTGGCCTCGCTGATAGCACTCTCACTCTCATGTCCTGTCCTCCTCTTGTAATGCCCTGGCCTCGCTGATAGCACTCTCACTCTCATGTCCTGTCCTCCTCTTGTCCTGCCTGGCCTCGCTGATAGCACTCTCACTCTCATGTCCTGTCCTCCTCTTGTCCTTCCCTGGCCTCGCTGCTATCACTCTCACTCTCATGTCCTGTCCTCCTCTTGTCCTGCCCTGGCCTCGCTGATAGCACTCTCACTCTCATGTCCTGTCCTCCTCTTGTTCTTCCCTGGCCTCGCTGATAGCACCCTCACTCTCATGTCCTGTCCTCCTCTTGTCCTTCCCTGGCCTCGCTGATAGCACTCTCACTCTCATGTCCTGTCCTCCTCTTGTCCTGCCCTGGCCTCGCTGCTATCACTCTCACTCTCATGTCCTGTCCTCCTCTTGTAATGCCCTGACCTCGCTGATAGCACCCTCACTTTCATGTCCTGTCCTCCTCTTGTCCTTCCTTGGCCTCGCTGATAGCACTCTCACTCTCATTCCTCCCATCATCACTGGATGTTACCAGGCTGCTGCTCCTGTCACTGTCACCAGATTCACTGTCAGTGTCAAGGGATGTTTGTTGTTAGTCTCAATCTTATCATGCTACTCAGCTCTACTAAAGACAGACAGTATGTTAAGGACATGTGCTCAACTCTACTAAAGACAGACAGTATGTTAAGGACATGTGCTCAACTCTACTAAAGACAGACAGTATGTTAAGGACATGTGTTCAGCTCTACTAAAGACAGACAGTATGTTAAGGACATGTGTTCAACTACTAAAGACAGACAGTATGTTAAGGACATGTGCTCAACTCTACTAAAGACAGACAGTATGTTAAGGACATGTGCTCAACTCTACTAAAGACAGACAGTATGTTAAGGACATGTGCTCAACTCTACTAAAGACAGACAGTATGTTAAGGACATGTGCTCAACTCTACTAAAGACAGACAGTATGTTAAGGACATGTGTTCAGCTCTACTAAAGACAGACAGTATGTTAAGGACATGTGTTCAACTACTAAAGACAGACAGTATGTTAAGGACATGTGCTCAACTCTACTAAAGACAGACAGTATGTTAAGGACATGTGCTCAACTCTACTAAAGACAGACAGTATGTTAAGGACATGTGCTCAACTCTACTAAAGACAGACAGTATGTTAAGGACATGTGTTCAGCTCTACTAAAGACAGACAGTATGTTAAGGACATGTGTTCAACTACTAAAGACAGACAGTATGTTAAGGACATGTGCTCAACTCTACTAAAGACAGACAGTATGTTAAGGACATGTGCTCAACTCTACTAAAGACAGACAGTATGTTAAGGACATGTGTTCAACTCTACTAAAGACAGACAGTATGTTAAGGACGTATTTGACAGTCTTTTTATCCTTCTTCCTTTTCTCTTTGCTTTTCAGTCCCAGAGTTTTACCTACGTTCCGTTTTCAGTCCCAGATTTATACCTACGTTTTGTTTTCAGTCCCAGATTTTTACCTACGTTCCGTTTTCAGTCCCAGATTTATAGGCACAGATCTGGGGAAGGGTACCAAAACATTTCTGCAGCATTGAAGGTCCCCAAGAACACAGTGGCCTCCATCATTCTTCAATGGAAGAGGTTTGGAACCACCAAGACTCTTCCTAGAGCTGTCCGCCCGGCCAAACACTGAGCAATCAGTGTTAAAGGGCCTTGGTCAGGGAGGTGACCAAGAACCCCAAGGTCACTCTGACAGAGCTCCAGAGTTTCTCTGTGGAGATGGGATAACCTTCCAGAAGGACAACCATCTCTGCAGCACTCCACCAATCAGGCCTTTATGGTAGAGTGTCCAGACGGACGCCACTCCTCAGTAAAAGGCACATGACAGCCCGCTTGGAGTTTGCCAAAAGGCACCTAAAGACTCTCAGACCATGAGATTCTCTGGTCTGATGAAACCAAGATTGAACTCTTTGGCCTGAATGCCAAGCGTCACATCTGGAGGAAACCTGGCACCATCCCTACGGTGAAGCATGGTGGTGGAAGCTTCATGCTGTGAGGATGTTTTTCAGCAGCAGGGACTGGGAGACTAGTCAGGATTGAGGCAAAGATGGACGGAGCAAAGTACAGAGAGCTCCTTGATGAAAACCTACTCGGGAACACTCAGAACCTCAGACTGGGGTGAAGGTTCACCTTCCAACAGGACAACGACCCTAAGCACACAGCCAAGACAGTGCAGAAGTGACTTCGGGACAAGTCTCTGAATGTCCTTGAGTGGCCAAGCCAATGGAGAGACCTGAAAATAGCTGTGCAGCAACACTCATCATCCAACCTGACAGAGCTTGAGAGGATCTGCAGAGAAGAAGGGGAGATTCTCCTCAAATACAGGTGTGCCAAGCTTGTAGCATCATACCCAAGAAGACTGTGTAATTGCTACTAAAGGTGCTTCAACAAAGAACTGAGTAAATGGTCTGAATACTTATGTAAATGTGATATTTCACTTCTAAAAACGTTTTTGCTTTGTCATTATGGGGTATTGTGATGTCATTACGGGGTATTGTGATGTCATTACGGGGTATTGTGATGTCATTACGGGGTATTGTGATGCCATTATGGGGTATTGTGATGTCATTACGGGGTATTGTGATGCCATTACGGGGTATTGTGATGTCATTACGGGGTATTGTGATGCCATTACGGGGTATTGTGATGTCATTACGGGGTATTGTGATGCCATTACGGGGTATTGTGATGTCATTACGGGGTATTGTGATGCCATTACGGCGTATTGTGATGTCATTATGGGGTATTGTGTGTAGATTGTTGAGGAAAAAATCTGTTTAATCAATTTTAGAATAAGGCTGTAACCTACCAAAATGTGGAAAATGTCAAGCATACTTTCCGAAAGCACTGTATATCCTGTGTTATAGTCCTATCAGCAGAGAGACATGTAGTCCTCATTATGTCCTGTTATATTCTGATCAGCAGAGAGACATGTAGTCCTCATTATGTCCTGTTATATTCCGATCAGCAGAGAGACATGTAGTCCTCATTATGTCCTGTTATATTCCGATCAGCAGAGAGACATTTAGTCCTCATTATGTCCTGTTATAGACCTATAAGCAGAGAGACATGTAGTCCTCATTATGTCCTGTTATATTCCTATCAGCAGAGATACATGTAGTCCTCATTATGTCCTGTTATAGTCCTATCAGCAGAGAGACATGTAGTCCTCATTATATCCTGTTATATTCCTATCAACAGAGAGACATGTAGTCCTCATTATGTCCTGTCATATTCCTATCAGCAGAGAGACATGTAGTCCTCATTATATCCTGTTATATTCCTATCAGCGGAGAGACATGTAGTCAACATTATGTCCTGTTATATTCCTATCAGCGGAGAGACATGTAGTCCTCATTATGTCCTGTTATAGTCATATCAGCAGAGAGACATGTAGTCCTCATTATGTCCTGTTATAGTCATATCAGCAGAGAGACATGTAGTCCTCATTATGTCCTGTTATATTCCTATCAGCGGAGAGACATGTAGTCCTCATTATGTCCTGTTATAGTCCTATCAGCAGAGAGACATGTAGTCCTCATTATGTCCTGTTATATTCCTATCAGCAGAGAGACATGTAGTCCTCATTATATCCTGTTATATTCCTATCAGCGGAGAGACATGTAGTCCTCATTATGTCCTGTTATATTCCTATCAGCGGAGAGACATGTAGTCCTCATTATGTCCTGTTATATTCCTATCAGCAGAGAGACACATGTAAGTCCTCATTATGTCCTGTTATATTCCTATCAGCGGAGAGACATGTAGTCCTCATTATGTCCTGTTATATTCCTATCAGCAGAGAGACACATGTAAGTCCTCATTATGTCCTGTTATATTCCTATCAGCGGAGAGACATGTAGTCCTCATTATGTCCTGTTATATTCCTATCAGCAGAGAGACATGTAGTCCTCATTATGTCCTGTTATATTCCTATCAGCAGAGAGACATATAGTCCTCATTATGTCCTGTTATATTCCTATCAGCAGAGAGACATGTAGTCCTCATTATGTCCTGTTATAGTCATATCAGCAGAGAGACATGTAGTCCTCATTATGTCCTGTTATATTACTATCCGCAGAGAGACATGTAGTCCTCATTATGTCCTGTTATATTCCTATCAGCGGAGAGACATGTAGTCCTCATTATGTCCTGTTATATTACTATCAGCAGAGAGACATGTAGTCCTCATTATGTCCTGTTATATTACTATCAGCAGAGAGACATGTAGTCCTCATTATGTCCTGTTATAGTCATATCAGCAGAGAGACTTGTAGTCCTCATTATGTCCTGTTATAGTCCTATCGGCAGAGAGACATGTAGTCCTCATTATGTCCTGTTATATTCCTATCAGCAGAGAGACATGTAAGTCCTCATTATGTCCTGTTATATTCCAATCAGCAGAGAGACATGTAGTCCTCATTATGTCCTGTTATAGTCCTATCAGCAGAGAGACATGTAGTCCTCATTATGTCCTGTTATATTACTATCAGCAGAGATACATGTAGTCCTCATTATGTCCTGTTATAGTCCTATCAGCAGAGAGACTTGTAGTCCTCATTATGTCCTGTTATATTACTATCCGCAGAGAGACATGTAGTCCTCATTATGTCCTGTTATATTCCTATCAGCAGAGAGACATGTAAGTCCTCATTATGTCCTGTTATATTACTATCCGCAGAGAGACATGTAGTCCTCATTATGTCCTGTTATATTCCTATCAGCGGAGAGACATGTAGTCCTCATTATGTCCTGTTATATTCCTATCAGCGGAGAGACATGTAGTCCTCATTATGTCCTGTTATAGTCATATCAGCAGAGAGACATGTAGTCCTCATTATGTCCTGTTATAGTCATATCAGCAGAGAGACATGTAGTCCTCATTATGTCCTGTTATATTACTATCAGCAGAGAGACATGTAGTCCTCATTATATCCTGTTATATTCCTATCAGCAGAGAGACATGTAGTCCTCATTATGTCCTGTTATATTCCTATCAGCAGAGAGACATGTAGTCCTCATTATGTCCTGTTATATTCCTATCAGCGGAGAGACATGTAGTCCTCATTATGTCCTGTTATATTCCTATCAGCAGAGAGACATGTAAGTCCTCATTATGTCCTGTTATATTCCAATCAGCGGAGAGACATGTAGTCCTCATTATGTCCTGTTATATTCCTATCAGCGGAGAGACATGTAGTCCTCATTATGTCCTGTTATATTCCTATCAGCAGAGAGACATGTAAGTCCTCATTATGTCCTGTTATATTCCTATCAGCGGAGAGACATGTAGTCCTCATTATGTCCTGTTATATTACTATCCGCAGAGAGACATGTAGTCCTCATTATGTCCTGTTATATTCCAATCAGCGGAGAGACATGTAGTCCTCATTATGTCCTGTTATATTCCTATCAGCGGAGAGACATGTAGTCCTCATTATGTCCTGTTATATTCCTATCAACAGAGAGACATGTAGTCCTCATTATATCCTGTTATATTCCTATCAGCGGAGAGACATGTAGTCCTCATTATGTCCTGTTATATTCCTATCAGCAGAGAGACATGTAGTCCTCATTATGTCCTGTTATATTACTATCAGCAGAGAGACATGTAGTCCTCATTATGTCCTGTTATATTACTATCAGCAGAGAGACATATAGTCCTCAGCATATTTCTATCAGCAAAGAATGTTTCCTTCTCCATCACCCCGACTGGTGAGAAGAGGCTGAAGTTCCACTGTTAACCAATAGAGGGCAGTACACTCTCCTAGTACAGTGACACGTCTCCAAATCCTCTTCGGGTTGCATCCATCATTGTCCAAACTTTTGTATAAAAATAAATGGAATGACACATCACGAATTATGCTGCAGATGCAACTGGTAATATGAATTTGTAATTAAAATCAATACATGAATAAAGTAAATGAGTTGGAGATGAGCCCGACTGACATCTGTGTGCTCAAATCTAATTGGTGTATTTAAATAAACATAATGAGGATCCTAGCTGTTCCTAGAAGAGTTCTCATGCAGATAACTGTTTTTTTTTTTTTTTTTTTTTTGAAGACAAGGATGTAAAAGGAATTCTTGATTTTTTTTTTTCATTGGACAAATTTGTTGGCTTTGTAGTATGTTTTATGGCAGGACTGAGGCCCCCCTCAAACCCATCTGAACATCTGTACAAATGAACGCTTTATCAATTATTATGAAAAATATTGAACGTCCTTCTGTAAGAGTTATCTTCGTCATACGGGAATTAGTCTCAGAAGACCCTGAAAACTTCACTCCCAGATAAATGCTAATGTCTGTCACTGATATTTACCACTGACCATTTATTGGTGACACTCTGGTGACAGGACACCTGCTCTCTGTTGGTTGGTGTTGCGAAGAGTGACATCAGCCTAAAGGTTAGCTGAACCACCCGTTGTTTCTAGGCAACCATACACAACAATAAATGTGACGAAATATATAGGAAGGGTGGCTGGGTAGCCTAGTGGTTAGAGCAGTTGGACTAGTCAAGGTCAAACCCCCAAGCTGACAAGGTCGTTCTGCCCCTGAACAAGGCAGTTAACCCACTGTTCCCAGGCTGTCATTGTAAATAAGAATTTGTTCTTAACTGACTTGCCTAGTTAAATAAAGGTAAAAATAAATATAGGAAGTGATCATCATTTCATGGAGTCTGTGAGGAAAAGACACCACATGGAGAAAGTTTGATTGAAAAACAAAGTCACATAAATCTATTGTGTTTTAAGGTTGTTTTACACATCCGTTGAGGTCTCTGTAAGCCACAATATGAGGTCCTAAACCTAGCAAGGAATTGCATCCTTGTTACTGTGTGGGCTAATAAAGTCCAAATGTTTGCCTTGGGGTAAGTTGTAGCCAATGGCCACCATACCCCATACGAATGATGATTACATTTTGTCGGCTTTATCCAATGTCTCAGACAGCACATTGTTAATGTTACTGAGCAGACATCATCATGCCCCATGTATTCACACGTAAAACATGCACGTGTCTAATCCTCCTCGAGGTGTGGCTGTGATTTTCAATCTCTCTCTGGCTCAGACCAGTATCCCCAGACGGCATCCCTAGCCGCAATCTCAGAGCATGTGCAGACCAGCTGGCTGCTGTGTTTTCTGATATTTTCAATCTCTCTCTGGCTCAGACCAGTATCCCCACCTGCTTCAAGATGTCCACTATCATCCCTGTGCCTAAGAAAGGGAAAGTAACTGAACTGAATGACTACCGACCAGTAACACACACCTCCGTCATCACAAAGTGCTTAGAGAGGCTAGTCAAAGACCAGGGGCGGGAGGGTAGAGGGTAGTGGTTAGAGCGTTGGACTAGTAACCGGAAGGTTGCAAGTTCAAACCCCCGAGCTGACAAGGTACAAATCTGTCGTTCTGCCCCTGAACAGGCAGTTAACCCACTGTTCCTAGGCTGTCATTGGAAATAAGAATTTGTTCTTAACTGACTTGCCTAGTTAAATAAAGGTTAGATAAAGGTTAAATAAATAAAAAAGATCACATCACCTCCTTCCTCTCCAATTCATCTACCGCCCTAACAGATCCACCCAGATCTACTGCCCTTACCCACCTGGACAAAAGGAATGCTTAGGATGCTGTTCAGCTCGCCCTTCAATACCATATGCAAAAGCTCATTGCAAAGCTCATGGCCCTGGGTCTGAACTCCCCCCTCTCCAACAGGGTCCTGGATGTCCTGCTGGGCTGCCCCCCAGATGGTGACGGTAGGAAACATTACCTCCTCAACATCAACTACATCATCGAGTTCACTGATGACACGACAGTAGTAGACCTGATCACTGGGATTCTGCCTCTGGCCCTATCACTGGAGAGGTGTGTGGGTTGAGTCACTGATGTTTTTGGCCGTGGCAAAAGAAATTGTGGGCTATACTCGGCCTTGTCTCAGGATGGTAAGTTGGTGGTTGAAGGACAAGAGAAGTACTCCAGATATAACAAACCGACACATAAACTACTGCAGCATAAATACTGGAGGCTGAGACAGGAGGGGTGGCCCCATCTGGTGATACCCCCGGACCGGGCCAAACAGGCAGGATATAACCCCTCTAGTGGTGTGGGGGCTGTGCTTTGGCAAAGTGGGTGGGGTTATATCCTTCCTGTCTGGGTTGGCGCCCCCCCCCCCCCCCCTTGGGTTGTGCCGTGGCGGAGATCTTTGTGGTCTATACTCAGTCTTGTCTCAGATGGTAAGTTGGTGGTTGAAGATATCCCTCTAGTGGTGTGGGAGCTGTGCTTTGGCAAAGTGGGTGGGGTTATATCCTGCCTGTTTGGCCCGGTCCGGGGGTATCACCAGATGGGGCCACAGTGTCTCCTGACCCCTCCTGTCTCAGCCTCCAGTATTTATGCTGCAGTAGTTTATGTGTCGGGGGGCTAGGGTCAGTTTGTTATATCTGGAGTACTTCTCCTGTCCTATCCGGTGTCCTGTGTGAATTTAATTATGCTCTGTCTAATTCTCTCTTTCTCTCTTTCTTTCTCTCTCTCGGAGGACCTGAGCCCTAGGACCATGCCTCAGGACTACCTGACATGATAACACCTTGTCCACCTGGCCGTGCTGCTGCTCCAGTTTCAACTGTTCTGCCTGCGGCTATGGAACCCTGACCTGTTCACCGGATGTGCTACCTGTCCCAGACCTGTTGTTTTCAACTCTCTAGAGACAGCAGGAGTGGTAGAGATACTCCTAATGATCGGCTATGAAAAGCCAATTGACATTTACTCCTGAGGTGCTGACTTGCTGCACCCTCGACAACTACTGTGATTATTATTATTATTTGACCATGGTGGTCAATAATGAACATTTGAACATCTTGGCCATGTTCTGTTATAATCTCCACCCGGCACAGCCAGAAGAGGACTGGCCACCCCTCATAGTCTGGTTCCTCTCTAGGTTTCTTCCTAGGTTTTGGCCTTTCTAGGGAGTTTTTCCTAGCCACCGTGCTTCTACACCTGCATGGCTTGCTGTTTGGAGTTTTAGGCTGGGTTTCTGTACAGCACTTTGAGATATCAGCTGATGTAAGAAGGACTTTATAAATACATTTCATTTGATTTGATCACCAACAATGATGAGACAGCCTACAGGGAGGAGGTAGTCAATAACTTAAAATTCCTCGCTGTACACATCTCAGAGAAGCTGAAATGGTCTAACCACACGGACACCGTAGTGAAGAAGGCACGACAGTGACTCTTCAACCTCAAGGGTGCTGAAAAAATGTTGCCTGTCATCGAAGGCCCTCACAGTCTCCACCGCTGCAGACCACAAGGCCCTCACAGTGTTCTGCAGGAGCACCATCGAGAGCATACTGTCAGGTTGCATCACAGCTTGGTACGTCAAGTCCACCACTGCAGACCACAAGGCTCATCAGAGGTTGATATGTGCAGCCAAACGAACAATTTGGTGCCCACTGATTGCCCTACTGGACACCTACAACACCAGTTGTCACAGGGAGGTCAAGAAGATCAGCCACGCCCTGTTCTCCCAGCTTCAATCATTCAGATGTGGGCAGTACAGGAGCATCATGGCCAAAACTGAAAGACTGGCCAATAGTTTCTAACCTCAGACCATCAACCTGCTGAATAGACACCACTAGTCAGCTACTTGCTCCTCCCTCCCCTCCGACTACTCCCCCCATGGACACCCCCCCCCCCCACACCTCAAGTTTCACTTCCCTTCCTGCTACTCCCCCTATGGACATTATTTACTCTGCTGCTCCACCTGTAGACATCCCCCATCTGTATATTATAACTTTTGGGGTTTTATTTCACCCAATGATCATGCTGCTGTCAGTATTATCCTTCTACCTCCTCAACAGTCTTTATTCTGCCTCCACCCCAATGATCATGCTGCTGCCCCTATTATCCTTCTACCTCCTCAACAGTCTTTATTCTGCCTACACCACAATGGACATTTATTTATGCATCACTGCCATAGATGTTACAATGTACAGTTGAAGTCTGATAGGCTAATTGACATCATTTGAGTCAATTGGAGGTGTACCTGTGGATGTATTTCAGGGCCTACCTTCAAACTCAGTGCCTCTTTGCTTGACATCATGGGAAAATCAAAATAAATCAGCCAAGACCTCAGAATTTTTTTTTAGAACTCCACAAGTCTGGTTCATCCTTGGGAGCAATTTCCAATTGCCTGAAGGTCATCTGTACAAACAATAGTACACAAGTATAAACACCACGCAGCCGTCATACCACTCAGGAAGGAGACGCGTTCTGTCTGCTAGAGATGAACGTACTTTGGTGCAAAAAAATGCAAATCAATCCCAGAACAACAGCAAAGGACTTGGGAAGATGCTGGAGGAAACAGGTACAAAAGTATCTATATCCACAGTAAAACGGGTCCTATATCGACATAACCTGAAAGGCCGCTCAGCAAGGAAAAAGCCACTGCTCCAAAACCGCCATAAAAAAGCCAGACTACGGTTTGCAACTGCACATGGGGACAAAGATCGTACTTTTGGAGAAATGTCCTCTGGTCTAATGAAACAAAAATAGAACTGTTTGGCCATAATGACCATCGTTATGTTTGAAGGAAAAAGGGGGAAGCTTGCAAACCGAAGAACACCATCCCAACCGTGAAGCACGGGGGTGGCAGCATCATGTTGTGGGGGTGCTTTGCTGCAGGAGGGACTGGTGCACATAAAAAAATTGATGGCATCATGAGGTGAGGAAAATTATGTGGATATATTGAAGCGACATCTCAAGACATCCGTCAGGATAGATGGATAGTAAACACTCTAAAGTTACTAAAACTGTGAAAATTATGTCTGTGAGTATAACAGAACTGATATGGCAGACGAAACCCTGAGGACAAACCTATCCCCCCCAAAAAAATTCAGCAAACCACTGTTTTCAATGGCTTTTATTATAAGGCAAAATCCTTCTAGATTGCAGTTCCTAGGGCTTCCAATAGATGTCAACAGTCTTTAGAAAGAGTTTCATGCTGGTTTTCAGAAAAACTACAATTTCAGGCAAATTTTTCTAGGTGGCTCCCATTTTGGCTGTAGTGTTTCCAAGCGCGTGGAAGAGAGCACGTTCTTTGCTATTTTTCTCCGGTAAAGACAATAACAATTCTCCGTCTTAAATTTGATAGTTTATTTACATATTAGGGTACCTAAGGTTTGATTATAAACGTTGTTTGGAAAAGTTTATTAGTAACGTTTGGGATTCATTTTGTATGCATTTTGATGGAGGGAAACTGGGTGGATTATTGACTGAAGCGTGCAAGCTAAACTGAGTTTTTATGGATACAAAGAAGGACATTATCGAACAAAAGGACCATTTGTGCCAACAGAAGAAGAATGCATTTATTATATTGCTATTTCTGACTTTCGTGGCGCACCTGCCTGGTTGAAATATGTTTTTTATGCTTTTGTATGCGGGGTGCTGTCTTCAGATAATCGCATGGTGTGCTTTCGCTGTAAAGCCTTCTTGAATTCTGACACATCGGCTGGATTAACAAGAAGTTAAGCTTTATTTTGATGTATTACACCAGTGAGTTTATGAAAGTTGAATATTTATAACTCTTTAGTTTTAATTTCGTGCTCTGCAATTTCAACGGATGTTGGCCAGGTGGGACGCTACCGTCCCACATGCCCATATGAAGTTAAACATAAAACAAACCCCTCCGCTTTTCCTTTCCCCAGAGAGTTCTTCCTTCCTGTCCGTGTGATGGAGGGAGAACCCCGCTGGCTGAATGGACAGGTACAGTATATCCAGAGAGAGCCATGTTTCCGTAAAATAGAATATGTTACAGTTCCCGATGTCTCTCTGGAAGGAGATCCTCGCCCTGAGCTCATCTACTTTATTGTTCTGAACATTAGTAAGTTTGACTAAGGCCTCACTTTTTCTTCCTTTTATCCGGCTTCTGCATTTTGGTGAAGACGAGTAGATGGTGAAGACGAGTAGATGGTGAAGACCCCGGGATGAGTAGAGCTGCCTCAAGAAGTTTTCCACAAAGGATCCCGATCAGGGAAGTCGAATTTCTGCTCGATTTTTTTTGTGAATGACCTCCGACGCAATGTCCAAAAGTTATTTTCGGCTGTAGGTAATAATTCAAGAAACGTTCTGAGCAAGTAATGTAATTAATAACATACAACAACCCTTAGAAGTAGTCATTCCATTAATTTAACTTTGACCGACCAGAACCATCACCCACTGTCACTGAACACCTTAAACTCACTGTCACAGGACACCATCACCCTCTGTCACAGGACACCATCACCCTCTGTCACAGGACACCATCACCCACCATCGTAGGACACCATCACCCACCATCATGGGACACCATCACCCACCATCACGGGACACCATCACCCTCTGTCACAGGACACCATCACCCTCTGTCACAGGACACAATAAAACTCTGTCACAGGACACCATCACCCTCTGTCACAGGACACCATCACCCTCTGCCACAGGACACCATCACCCTCTGTCACAGGACACCATCACCCTCTGTCACAGGACACCATCACCCTCTGTCACAGGACACCATCACCCTCTGTCACAGGACACCATCACCCTCTGCCACAGGACACCATCACCCTCTGCCACAGGACACCATTACCCTCTGTCACAGGACACCATCACCCTCTGTCACAGGACACAATAACACTCTGTCACAGGACACCATCACCCTCTGTCACAGGACACCATTACCCTCTGTCACAGGACACCATCACCCTCTGTCACAGGACACCATCACCCTCTGTCACAGGACACCATCACCCTCTGCCACAGGACACTATCACCCTCTGCCACAGGACAACATTACCCTCTGTCACAGGACACCATCACCCTCTGTCACAGGACACCATCACCCTCTGTCACAGGACACCATCACCCTCTGTCACAGGACACCATTACCCTCTGTCACAGGACACCATCACCCTCTGTCACAGGACACCATCACCCTCTGTCACAGGACACCATCACCCTCTGTCACAGGACACCATCACCCTCTGTCACAGGACACCATCACCCTCTGTCACAGGACACCATCACCCTCTGTCACAGGACACAATAAAACTCTGTCACAGGACACCATCACCCTCTGTCACAGGACACCATCACCCTCTGCCACAGGACACCATCACCCTCTGTCACAGGACACCATCACCCTCTGTCACAGGACACCATCACCCTCTGCCACAGGACACCATCACCCTCTGTCACAGGACACCATCACCCTCTGTCACAGGACACCATCACCCTCTGTCACAGGACACCATCACCCTCTGTCACAGGACACCATCACCCTCTGTCACAGGACACAATAAAACTCTGTCACAGGACACCATCACCCTCTGTCACAGGACACCATCACCCTCTGTCACAGGACACCATCACCCTCTGTCACAGGACACCATCACCCTCTGTCACAGGACACAATAAAACTCTGTCACAGGACACCATCACCCTCTGTCACAGGACACCATCACCCTCTGCCACAGGACACCATTACCCTCTGTCACAGGACACCATCACCCTCTGTCACAGGACACCATCACCCTCTGTCACAGGACACCATCACCCTCTGTCACAGGACACCATCACCCTCTGTCACAGGACACCATCACCCTCTGTCACAGGACACCATCACCCTCTGTCACAGGACACAATAAAACTCTGTCACAGGACACCATCACCCTCTGTCACAGGACACCATCACCCTCTGTCACAGGACACCATCACCCTCTGTCACAGGACACCATTACCCTCTGTCACAGGACACCATCACCCTCTGTCACAGGACACCATCACCCTCTGTCACAGGACACCATCACCCTCTGCCACAGGACACTATCACCCTCTGCCACAGGACACCATTACCCTCTGTCACAGGACACCATCACCCTCTGTCACAGGACACCATCACCCTCTGTCACAGGACACCATCACCCTCTGTCACAGGACACCATTACCCTCTGTCACAGGACACCATCACCCTCTGTCACAGGACACCATCACCCTCTGTCACAGGACACCATCACCCTCTGTCACAGGACACCATCACCCTCTGTCACAGGACACCATCACCCTCTGTCACAGGACACCATCACCCTCTGTCACAGGACACAATAAAACTCTGTCACAGGACACCATCACCCTCTGTCACAGGACACCATCACCCTCTGCCACAGGACACCATCACCCTCTGTCACAGGACACCATCACCCTCTGTCACAGGACACCATCACCCTCTGCCACAGGACACCATCACCCTCTGTCACAGGACACCATCACCCTCTGTCACAGGACACCATCACCCTCTGTCACAGGACACCATCACCCTCTGTCACAGGACACCATCACCCTCTGTCACAGGACACAATAAAACTCTGTCACAGGACACCATCACCCTCTGTCACAGGACACCATCACCCTCTGTCACAGGACACCATCACCCTCTGTCACAGGACACCATCACCCTCTGTCACAGGACACAATAAAACTCTGTCACAGGACACCATCACCCTCTGTCACAGGACACCATCACCCTCTGCCACAGGACACCATTACCCTCTGTCACAGGACACCATCACCCTCTGTCACAGGACACCATCACCCTCTGTCACAGGACACCATCACCCTCTGTCACAGGACACCATCACCCTCTGTCACAGGACACCATCACCCTCTGTCACAGGACACCATCACCCTCTGTCACAGGACACAATAAAACTCTGTCACAGGACACCATCACCCTCTGTCACAGGACACCATCACCCTCTGCCACAGGACACCATCACCCTCTGTCACAGGACACCATCACCCTCTGTCACAGGACACCATCACCCTCTGTCACAGGACACCATCACCCTCTGTCACAGGACACCATCACCCTCTGTCACAGGACACAATAAAACTCTGTCACAGGACACCATCACCCTCTGTCACAGGACACCATCACCCTCTGCCACAGGACACCATCACCCTCTGTCACAGGACACCATCACCCTCTGTCACAGGACACCATCACCCTCTGCCACAGGACACCATCACCCTCTGTCACAGGACACCATCACCCTCTGCCACAGGACACCATCACCCTCTGTCACAGGACACCATCACCCTCTGCCACAGGACACCATCACCCTCTGTCACAGGACACCATCACCCTCTGTCACAGGACACCATTACCCTCTGTCACAGGACACCATCACCCTCTGTCACAGGACACCATCACCCTCTGTCACAGGACACAATAACACTCTGTCACAGGACACCATCACCCACTTACCACAAGGTGGTTGAACTCGCCCTGCCCCTATGCTCAATTTACCCAAGTTGTACCAAGAGACCACTTTGTTTGGACTAGTTATGTATTTAAAACTGTAATGTTTACAATGAATTTTTGATTATTTTCAGGGATAAAAATCATCTTGAAATATATGTAGATATCTTTGTTAGAAAGAATTCTTCATTTCCCTTGACGCAGTAATGCTGGGTTTAAAAATAACATTCTACATTTACCCCACTCTTCCTTATAGTAGAGTTTCATAAGAGATGTGTTTTTTTTTCCCAGTAATCAATCTCTCAGTGGCTGATCAATTTGGGGAACCCTCTGTGATGTGTGATGTCTCCTGACAGGCCGGGTTTCAAAGCAGCTTGGATCTGTGCTGTGAACGAAAAGCCTGTTAAGAGTCTATCCTGCATATAAAAATGTTGGAGCATTGCATTGAGGGAGACACGGAAGGGCTCTTATCTGCTGGTGGGGCTCAGGATGGGTGCTCTCTCTGAACCTCTCTCTCTCTCTCTCTCTCTCTCTCTCTCTCTCTCTCTCTCTCTCTCTTTCTCTCTCTCTGAGCTGAACCTCTTCTCTCTCTCTCTCTCTCTCTCTCTCTCTCTCTCTCTCTCTCTCCCTCCCTCTCTCTCTCTCTGAGCTGAACCTCTCTCTCTCCTCTCTCTCTCTGAGCTGAACCTCTCTCTCTCTCTCTCTGAGCTGAACCTCTCTCTATCTCTCTCTCTCTTGCTGAGCTGAAATTCTCTCCCCCTTTCTCTCTCTCTGAGCTGAACCTCTCCCCTCTCTCTCTCTCTCTCTCTCTCTCTCTCTGAGCTGAGCTGAACCACTCTCTCTCTCTGAGCTGAACGTCTCTCTCTCTCTCTCTCTCTCGGAGCTGAACCTCTCCCTCTCGCTCTCTCTCTGAACTGAACCTCTATCTGAGCTGAACCTCTCCCTCTCTCTGAGCTGAACCTCTCCCCCTCTCTCTCTCTCTGAGCTGAACCTCTCCCTCTCTCTCTCTGAGCTGAACCTCTCTCTCTCTCCCTATGAGCTGAACCTCTCCCCCTCTCGCTCTGAGCTGAACCTCTCCCCCCTCTCTCTCTCTCTCTGAGCTGAACCTCTCCCTTTCTCTGAGATGAACCTCCCCCCCTCTCTCTCTCTCTCTGAGCTGAACCTCTCCCTCTCTTCTCTCTCTCCTCTCTCTGAGCTGAATCTCTCCCTCTCTTCTCTCGCTCTGAGCTGAACCTCCCCCTCTCTCTCTCTCTCTCTCTCTCTCTCTCTCTCTGAGCTGAACCACTCTCTCTCTCTCTGAGCTGAACGTCTCTCTCTCTCTCTCTCTCTCTCTCGGAGCTGAACCTCTCCCTCTCGCTCTCTCTCTGAACTGAACCTCTATCTGAGCTGAACCTCTCCCTCTCTCTCTCTGAGCTGAACCTCTCCCCCTCTCTCTCTCTCTCTGAGCTGAACCTCTCCCTCTCTCTCTCTGAGCTGAACCTCTCCCCCCCTCTCTCTCTCTCTGAGCTGAACCTATCCCTCTCTTCTCTCTCTCCTCTCTCTGAGCTGAACCTCTCCCTCTCTTCTCTCGCTCTGAGCTGAACCTCCCCCTCTCTCTCTCTGAGCTGAATCTCTCCCTCTCTCTCTGAGCTGAACCTCTCTCCCCCTCTCTCGCTCTGAGCTGAACCTCTCCCCCCCTCTCTCTCTCTCTCTCTGAGCTGAACCTCTCTCTCTCTCTCTGAGCTGAACCCCCCTCTCTCTTTCTCTCTCTCTGAGCTGAACCTCTCTCCCCCTCTCTCTCTGAGCTGAACCCCCTCTCTCTTTCTCTCTCTCTCTCTCTCTCTCTCTCTCTGAGCTGAACCTCTCCCTCTCTTATCTCTCTCCTCTCTCTGAGCTGAATCTCTCTCTTCTCTCGCTCTGAGCTGAACCTCTCCCTCTCTCCTCTCGCTCTGAGCTGAACCTCTCCCGCCCTCTCTCTCCCTCTCTCTCTCTCTGAGTTGAACCTCTCCCTCTCTCTCTCTTTCTCTTATCTCTCTCTCTGACCTGAACCCCCCCCTCTCTCTCTCTTCTCTCTCTGAGCTGAACCTCTACCTCTCTCTCTCTCTGAGCTGAACCTCTACCTCTCTCTCTCTGAGCTGAACCACTCTCTCTCTCTTTCTCTCTCCCATCTCTCTCTCTGAAGTCTCTATGCATCTGAAAGTGTTGGGTCTGTTCTGTTTAGCCTCATATTGACTAGGCCGTATTGAGCCACAAAACTTAGGGGGAAGAACTTAATCTCACACAACATGACTGAAATAGTAAACCATCGAGAAATCAATCTAATCAATCGATCATTAACAGCAATGAGAGACTGGCTGCAGAAACAGAAATAATTCATGAGCTAGGATGGAGTGAGTTATCCCTTTGGGGTCTGGCTGACAGCACAACTTTCAGAAGAACAATAATCAATGCAATGCAATGGGGGGACAGATGGCTGTAGATGTCCGAGTCAGAACAGCAGTTTGTGCATACGTTTATGAGTGTGTATTGAAGATCCTTACCCTTGAACTCCTTAAACAACTGTAGCGTGACCTGTCATTTCCCCCCCTATGTCTCATGCCAGTTTGATCCTCGGCTGCCATGACAGTTCTGACATGACCTCCCACTGCTTGTCAAAAGCTGTGATCACACACACACACACAGAACACAAACACACACACACACACGCGCGCGCGCGAACACACACACACACACACACACACACGCGCGAACACACACACACACACACACGCGCGCGCGTGAACACACACACACACACACACGCGCGCGAACACACACACACTCACACACACGCATCGGGACACACACACACTCACACAGACGCATTGGGACACACACACACACACACACACACACGATAAAGAAGGACATCCACAAAAACAAAGGAGCATCCCTTCAGGATCCCTGACAGTCTGAGAGACAATACTGTATGTATATATTCCGGGAGCCGTAACCAGGCAACCAGGAGCCGTAACCAGGCAACCAGGAGTCGTACCCAGGCAACCAGGAGACGTAACCAGGCAACCAGTAGTCGTTACCAGGCAACCAGGCAGCCGTGTTGTGTTGTTTACTTTAGAATGTGAGGAGGAAGTAGAGAGAACTACAGGACAAACATAGATTGTGACTGAAAATATTTGTAGCCGTCAAAATGTCCTAATTTCTTCCAATTCCTATAAGAATCTAAGATTATTTCCTCCAATGAGCGTTGAGACGGAGGTAGAGGAGGAAATTAAGTCATTTTGACGGCTGCAAAGATATTCAAACGCAATTAATGTTTGTCCTGCAGGTCTCTCCACTTCCTCCTCACTCCCACAGAGGCATGCTGGGTCATGCATGTGTCATTTCCTGTCATTCGCCTACCCCTCTCGCAGCGGCTCTGTGTCACACACACAAACACACACAGCGGCTTCATGTCATCTCTGTGTCGGGTCCAGACGGCAAGGCCTCCCTTCCCACGACATCACGGTCCCAAGCCAAGAAACACAGACGGATGTTTCCTGTTTGCTTCCTGTACTGGCAAAAATCTGTTACATAATGTGACGGTATATACTAAACATTCACCATATGAATCTGAAGAGAAAAGAGATGTCGGTCAACAAAACCTTTAGGTTTTTGAGATCCCTGAGATTTGTTTATATTTCTAAGCAACAAAAAAAAAAAACACACACGTAGCTAGATGATTAAATGTAGCTAGATGATTAAATGTAGCGAGATGATTAAATGTAGCTAGATGATTAAATGTAGATAGATGATTAAATGTAGCGAGATGATTAAATGTAGCTAGATGATTAAATGTAGCTAGATGATTAAATGTAGCTAGATGATTAAATGTAGCGAGATGATTAAATGTAGCTAGATGATTAAATGTAGCTAGATGATTAAATGTAGCTAGATGATTAAATGTAGCTAGATGATTAAATGTAGCTAGATGATTAAATGTAGCGAGATGATTAAATGTAGCTAGATGATTAAATGTAGCTAGATTATTAAATGTAGCTAGATGATTAAATGTAGCTAGATGATTAAATGTAGATAGATGATTAAATGTAGCGAGATGATTAAATGTAGCTAGATGATTAAATGTAGCTAGATGATTAAATGTAGCTAGATGATTAAATGTAGCGAGATGATTAAATGTAGCTAGATGATTAAATGTAGGTAGATGATTAAATGTAGCTAGATTATTAAATGTAGCGAGATTATTAAATGTAGATAGATGATTAAATGTAGCAAGATGATTAAATGTAGCGAGATGATTAAATGTAGCTAGATGATTAAATGTAGCGAGATGATTAAATGTAGCTAGATGATTAAATGTAGCGAGATGATTAAATGTAGCGAGATGATTAAATGTAGCTAGATGATTAAATGTAGCGAGATGATTAAATGTAGCGAGATGATTAAATGTAGCTAGATGATTAAATATAGCGAGATGATTAAATGTAGCTAGATGATTAAATGTAGCTAGATGATTAAATGTAGCTAGATGATTAAATGTAGCTAGATTATTAAATGTAGCGAGATGATTAAATGTAGCGAGATGATTAAATGTAGCTAGATGATTAAATGTAGCGAGATGATTAAATGTAGCGAGATGATTAAATGTAGCTAGATGATTAAATGTAGCGAGATGATTAAATGTAGCTAGATGATTAAATTTAGCTAGATGATTAAATGTAGCTAGATGATTAAATCTAGCTAGATGATTAAATGTAAGCCAGTGGTGCCGTTTGTGTTTGGTGTGTACGGACAGAACCATCATTCCCAATGACATGCTCTGTGCTGCTGAAGAGACAGAGGTTCACTCTCCTCACAAGGGCCGAGAGAGGAGACGAGGGAGGTAATGGTCATCACTTTACCCTGTGGCATGACAAAGTGGCTGTGTGTGTGTGTGTGTGTGTGTGGTTATGTCACGCTAGCTAATGTGAATGGATTTCCTGTGAAGTTGCTCATGACAAGACCTGTCCCCTACACACAACACACACACACACACACACACACACACACACACACACGTATGCACACACTCCCACTTGTCAGTTATGCCTCTCCACCAAATGCTACTTTCACACAGTAGCACACATTAATGAAGAACGGAGTCATGGTTTGAAAAAGTTTTTAGTTGGCAATTGATACCGAAAGGGGTCCTGGGGCCAATCTAGAGTCTATAACCAGTAGACAGAGATGACTATAGTAGACAGAGATGACTATAGTAGACAGAGATGACTATAGTAGACAGAGATGACTATAGTAGACAGAGATGACTATAGTAGAGTTAGATGACTACAGTAGACAGAGATTACTATAGTAGACAGAGATGACTATAGTAGACAGAGATGACTATAGTAGACAGAGATGACTATAGTAGAGTTAGATGACTATAGTAGACAGAGATGACTATAGTAGAGTTAGATGACTATAGTAGAGTTAGCTGACTATAGTAGACAGAGATGACTATAGTAGAGTTAGATGACTATAGTAGACAATGATGACTATAGTAGACAGAGATGACTATAGTAGAGTTAGATGACTATAGTAGACAATGATGACTATAGTAGACAGAGATGACTATAGTAGACAGAGAAGACTACCGGAAAGAGAAGACTATTGTAGAAGGAGATTCATTTACCAGTCTGTCCATTACCAAATTCATCAGTCACAGAGAAATGCAGTGAAATTGAGTCAGAATATATTACAATTACAAATATTCTACTGTATAATGCCTATAAATGAAGAGCAATTTCTGTATCTATTCGGCAATTTCTACGTCTATATAACTCATGCCTTGATATTCTCCGTGATTCTCTGACATCCAGCCAATGTACTGCATTTCCTAGCTCTCCTATATTCCCTGAGGTTTAGAGCAGCATACTGCCATCCACATCTCTAGCATCAGGAAGAGCAAAGAGCCCAATCCATAAAGGACAGAGCTTGTTTTTCCTGTTGTGGTTGCCATGTTTTGCTTTGGATTGTCATCCCAGAAAACTGTTTTCGACTCTCTATGTCGTGATGGGAGGCAGGGTAGCCTAGTGGTTAGAGTGTAGAGGCGGCAGGGTAGCCTAGTGGTTAGAGTGTAGAGGCGGCAGGGTAGCCTAGTGGTTAGAGTGTAGAGGCGGCAGGGTAGCCTAGTGGTTAGAGTGTAGAGGCGTCAGGGTAGCCTAGTGGTTAGAGTGTAGAGGCGTCAGGGTAGCCTAGTGGTTAGAGCGTAGAGGTGGTAGGGTAGCCTAGTGGTTAGAGCGTAGAGGCGTCAGGGTAGCCTAGTGGTTAGAGCGTAGAGGCGGCAGGGTAGCCTAGTGGTTAGAGTGTAGAGGCGGCAGGGTAGCCTAGTGGTTGGAGTGTAGAGGTGGTAGGGTAGCCTAGTGGTTAGAGCGTAGAGGCGTCAGGGTAGCCTAGTGGTTAGAGCGTAGAGGCGGCAGGGTAGCCTAGTGGTTAGAGTGTAGAGGCGTCAGGGTAGCTTAGTGGTTAGAGTGTAGAGGCGTCAGGGTAGCCTAGTGGTTAGAGCGTAGAGGTGGTAGGGTAGCCTAGTGGTTAGAGCGTAGAGGCGTCAGGGTAGCCTAGTGGTTAGAGCGTAGAGGCGTCAGGGTAGCATAGTGGTTAGAGTGTAGAGGCGGCAGGGTAGCCTAGAGGTTAGAGTGTAGATGCGTCAGGGTAGCCTAGTGGTTAGAGTGTAGAGGTGGCAGGGTAGCCTAGTGGTTAGAGATAAGAGGCGGTAGGGTAGCCTAGTGGTTAGAGCGTAGAGGTGTCACGGTAGCCTAGTGGTTAGAGTGTAGAGGCGGCAGGGTAGCCTAGTGGTTAGATTGTAGAGGTGGTAGGGTAGCCTAGTGGTTAGAGCGTAGAGGCGGCAGGGTAGCCTAGTGGTTAGAGTGTAGAGGCGGCAGGGTAGCTTAGTGGTTAGAGTGTAGAGGCGTCAGGGTAGCCTAGTGGTTAGAGCGTAGAGGTGGTAGGGTAGCCTAGTGGTTAGAGCGTAGAGGCGTCAGGGTAGCCTAGTGGTTAGAGCGTAGAGGCGTCAGGGTAGCATAGTGGTTAGAGTGTAGAGGCGGCAGGGTAGCCTAGAGGTTAGAGTGTAGATGCGTCAGGGTAGCCTAGTGGTTAGAGTGTAGAGGTGGTAGGGTAGCCTAGTGGTTAGAGATAAGAGGCGGTAGGGTAGCCTAGTGGTTAGAGCGTAGAGGCGTCAGGGTAGCCTAGTGGTTAGAGTGTAGAGGCGGCAGGGTAGCCTAGTGGTTAGATTGTAGAGGTGGTAGGGTAGCCTAGTGGTTAGAGCGTAGAGGCGTCAGGGTAGCCTAGTGGTTAGAGTGTAGAGGCGGCAGGGTAGCCTAGTGGTTAGAGTGTAGAGGTGGTAGGGTAGCCTAGTGGTTAGAGCGTAGAGGCGCAGGGTAGCCTAGTGGTTAGAGCGTAGAGGCGGCAGGGTAGCCTAGTGGTTAGAGCGTAGAGGCGTCAGGGTAGCCTAGTGGTTAGAGCGTAGAGGCGTCAGGGTAGCCTAGTGGTTAGAGCGTAGAGGCGGCAGGGTAGCCTAGTGGTTAGAGCGTAGAGGCGGCAGGGTAGCCTAGTGGTTAGAGCGTAGAGGCGGCAGGGTAGCCTAGTGGTTAGAGTGTAGAGGCGGCAGGGTAGCCTAGTGGTTAGAGTGTAGAGGCGTCAGGGTAGCCTAGTGGTTAGAGCGTTGGACTAGTAACCGAAAGGTTGCAAGTTCAAATCCCCGAGCTGACAAGGTACAAAGTCTGTGGTTCTGCCCCTGAACATGCAGTTAACCCACTGTTCCTAGGCCGTCATTGAAAATAAGAATTTGTTCTTAACTGACTTGCCTAGTTAAATAAAGGTAAAATAAATAAAAAAAATAAAAATGGACCCTGAGACATCCGGTACAGTAAAGATAATATAGATAATCTATTATAAGATTACGGAAAACCATCCCAACAGACTGTGAAAATATGATTCCTCACCCTGATAGTCGGCTAAAAGGGGCTGTGATGGCCTCTGCCGTAAAAGCTTAATGGTTTCTGTCACACCTCAGAGAGGCAGTGTCTGTCCTGTCAGTGAGAGTGATCCTCTGTGCGTGTGTCTGTCACGTGTCTTCCCCAAGTCTCCCCTGGGACTTCTAGGTCTGTGTCTCAAATAGCACCTTCATACACTATGGGCCCTTGTCTAAAGGAGTGCACTAGAAAGGGAATGGGGTCATGGGCCCTTGTCTAAAGTAGTGCACTAGGAAGGGAATAGGGTCATGGGCCCTTGTCTAAAGTAGTACACTAGAAAGGGAATGGGGTAATGGGCCCTTGTCTAAAGTAGTGCACTAGAAAGGGAATGGGGTCATGGGCCCTTGTCTAAAGTAGTGCACTAGGAAGGGAATGGGGTCATGGGCCCTTGTCTAAAGTAGTGCACTAGGAAGGGAATAGGGTCATGGGCCCTTGTCTAAAGTAGTGCACTAGAAAGGGAATGGGGTCATGGGCCCTTGTCTAAAGTAGTGCACTAGAAAGGGAATGGGGTCATGGGCCCTTGTCTAAAGTAGTGCACTAGGAAGGGAATAGGGTGCCATTTGGGATGTCGCCCTGAGAGTTTGGAACTGTGAACCCTGGCAAATCCAAATTGGTTCTGTGAAAGTTCCCAGGCTTTCTAATTTCCATGTGGGTCGACATCATCACGTTGATGTCTTTGTTGTTGTTGTTGTTGTTGTTGTTGAAATGTAGTAACAAACTAAATGCCGTTGATGTCTTTTTGACAACGAAATCAGTTTTCCATGTGGGTCGACATCATCACGTTGATGTCTCTGTTGTTGTTGTTGTTGTTGTTGTTGTTGAAATGTAGTAACAAACTAAATGCCGTTGATGTCTTTTTGACAACGAAATCAGTTTTCCATGTGGGTTGACATCATCACGTTGATGTCTCTGTTGTTGTTGTTGTTGTTGTTGTTGTTGTTGTTGAAATGTAGTAACAAACTAAATGCCGTTGATGTCTTTTTGACAACGAAATCAGTTTTCCATGTGGGTCGACATCATCACGTTGATGTCTCTGTTGTTGTTGTTGTTGTTGTTGTTGTTGAAATGTAGTAACAAACTAAATGCCGTTGATGTCTTTGTTGTTGTTGTTGTTGTTGTTGTTGTTGTTGTTGTTGAAATGTAGTAACAAACTAAATGCCGTTGATGTCTTTTTGACAACGAAATCAGTTTTCCATGTGGGTCGACATCATCACGTTGATGTCTCTGTTGTTGTTGTTGTTGTTGTTGTTGTTGTTGTTGTTGAAATGTAGTAACAAACTAAATGCCGTTGATGTCTTTGTTGTTGTTGTTGTTGTTGTTGTTGTTGTTGTTGTTGTTGAAATGTAGTAACAAACTAAATGCCGTTGATGTCTTTTTGACAACGAAATCAGTTTTCCATGTGGGTCGACATCATCACGTTGATGTCTTTGTTGTTGTTGTTGTTGTTGTTGTTGAAATGTAGTAACAAACTAAATGCCGTTGATGTCTTTTTGACAACGAAATCAGTTTTCCATGTGGGTCGACATCATCACGTTGATGTCTCTGTTGTTGTTGTTGTTGTTGTTGTTGTTGTTGTTGAAATGTAGTAACAAACTAAATGCCGTTGATGTCTTTTTGACAACGAAATCAGTTTTCCATGTGGGTCGACATCATCACGTTGATGTCTCTGTTGTTGTTGTTGTTGTTGTTGTTGTTGTTGTTGTTGAAATGTAGTAACAAACTAAATGCCGTTGATGTCTTTTTGACAACGAAATCAGTTTTCCATGTGGGTCGACATCATCACGTTGATGTCTCTGTTGTTGTTGTTGTTGTTGTTGTTGTTGAAATGTAGTAACAAACTAAATGCCGTTGATGTCTTTTTGACAACGAAATCAGTTTTCCATGTGGGTTGACATCATCACGTTGATGTCTCTGTTGTTGTTGTTGTTGTTGTTGTTGTTGTTGTTGAAATGTAGTAACAAACTAAATGCCGTTGATGTCTTTTTGACAACGAAATCAGTTTTCCATGTGGGTCGACATCATCACGTTGATGTCTCTGTTGTTGTTGTTGTTGTTGTTGTTGTTGAAATGTAGTAACAAACTAAATGCCGTTGATGTCTTTTTGACAACGAAATCAGTTTTCCATGTGGGTCGACATCATCACGTTGATGTCTCTGTTGTTGTTGTTGTTGTTGTTGTTGTTGTTGTTGAAATGTAGTAACAAACTAAATGCCGTTGATGTCTTTTTGACAACGAAATCAGTTTTCCATGTGGGTCGACATCATCACGTTGATGTCTCTGTTGTTGTTGTTGTTGTTGTTGTTGTTGAAATGTAGTAACAAACTAAATGCCGTTGATGTCTTTTTGACAACGAAATCAGTTTTCCATGTGGGTCGACATCATCACGTTGATGTCTCTGTTGTTGTTGTTGTTGTTGTTGTTGTTGTTGTTGTTGTTGTTGTTGTTGTTGTTGTTGAAATGTAGTAACAAACTAAATGCCGTTGATGTCTTTTTGACAACGAAATCAGTTTTCCATGTGGGTCGACATCATCACGTTGATGTCTCTGTTGTTGTTGTTGTTGTTGTTGTTGTTGTTGTTGTTGAAATGTAGTAACAAACTAAATGCCGTTGATGTCTTTTTGACAACGAAATCAGTTTTCCATGTGGGTCGACATCATCACGTTGATGTCTCTGTTGTTGTTGTTGTTGTTGTTGTTGTTGTTGTTGTTGAAATGTAGTAACAAACTAAATGCCGTTGATGTCTTTTTGACAACGAAATCAGTTTTCCATGTGGGTCGACATCATCACGTTGATGTCTCTGTTGTTGTTGTTGTTGTTGTTGTTGTTGTTGTTGTTGAAATGTAGTAACAAACTAAATGCCGTTGATGTCTTTTTGACAACGAAATCAGTTTTCCATGTGGGTCGACATCATCACGTTGATGTCTCTGTTGTTGTTGTTGTTGTTGTTGTTGTTGTTGTTGTTGTTGAAATGTAGTAACAAACTAAATGCCGTTGATGTCTTTTTGACAACGAAATCAGTTTTCCATGTGGGTCGCCATCATCACGTTGATGTCTCTGTTGTTGTTGTTGTTGTTGTTGTTGTTGAAATGTAGTAACAAACTAAATGCCGTTGATGTCTTTTTGACAACGAAATCAGTTTTCCATGTGGGTCGACATCATCACGTTGATGTCTCTGTTGTTGTTGTTGTTGTTGTTGTTGTTGAAATGTAGTAACAAACTAAATGCCGTTGATGTCTTTTTGACAACGAAATCAGTTTTCCATGTGGGTCGACATCATCACGTTGATGTCTCTGTTGTTGTTGTTGTTGTTGTTGTTGTTGAAATGTAGTAACAAACTAAATGCCGTTGATGTCTTTTTGACAACAAAATCAGTTTTCCATGTGGGTCGACATCATCACGTTGATGTCTCTGTTGTTGTTGTTGTTGTTGTTGTTGTTGTTGTTGTTGTTGTTGTTGTTGTTGTTGAAATGTAGTAACAAACTAAATGCCGTTGATGTCTTTTTGACAACGAAATCAGTTTTCCATGTGGGTCGACATCATCACGTTGATGTCTCTGTTGTTGTTGTTGTTGTTGTTGTTGTTGAAATGTAGTAACAAACTAAATGCCGTTGATGTCTTTTTGACAACGAAATCAGTTTTCCATGTGGGTCGACATCATCACGTTGATGTCTCTGTTGTTGTTGTTGTTGTTGTTGTTGTTGTTGTTGTTGTTGTTGAAATGTAGTAACAAACTAAATGCCGTTGATGTCTTTTTGACAACGAAATCAGTTTTCCATGTGGGTCGACATCATCACGTTGATGTCTCTGTTGTTGTTGTTGTTGTTGTTGTTGTTGTTGTTGTTGTTGAAATGTAGTAACAAACTAAATGCCGTTGATGTCTTTTTGACAACGAAATCAGTTTTCCATGTGGGTCGACATCATCACGTTGATGTCTCTGTTGTTGTTGTTGTTGTTGTTGTTGTTGTTGTTGTTGTTGTTGTTGTTGTTGTTGTTGTTGTTGAAATGTAGTAACAAACTAAATGCCGTTGATGTCTTTTTGACAACGAAATCAGTTTTCCATGTGGGTCGACATCATCACGTTGATGTCTCTGTTGTTGTTGTTGTTGTTGTTGTTGTTGTTGTTGTTGAAATGTAGTAACAAACTAAATGCCGTTAATGTCTTTTTGACAACGAAATCAGTTTTCCATGTGGGTCGACATCATCACGTTGATGTCTCTGTTGTTGTTGTTGTTGTTGTTGTTGTTGTTGTTGTTGTTGTTGAAATGTAGTAACAAACTAAATGCCGTTGATGTCTTTTTGACAACGAAATCAGTTTTCCATGTGGGTCGACATCATCACGTTGATGTCTCTGTTGTTGTTGTTGTTGTTGTTGTTGTTGTTGTTGTTGAAATGTAGTAACAAACTAAATGCCGTTGATGTCTTTTTGACAACGAAATCAGTTTTCCATGTGGGTCGACATCATCACGTTGATGTCTCTGTTGTTGTTGTTGTTGTTGTTGTTGTTGTTGTTGTTGTTGTTGTTGAAATGTAGTAACAAACTAAATGCCGTTGATGTCTTTTTGACAACGAAATCAGTTTTCCATGTGGGTCGACATCATCACGTTGATGTCTCTGTTGTTGTTGTTGTTGTTGTTGTTGTTGTTGTTGTTGTTGTTGAAATGTAGTAACAAACTAAATGCCGTTGATGTATTTTTGACAACGAAATCAGTTTTCCATGTGGGTCGACATCATCACGTTGATGTCTCTGTTGTTGTTGTTGTTGTTGTTGTTGTTGTTGTTGTTGTTGAAATGTAGTAACAAACTAAATGCCGTTGATGTCTTTTTGACAACGAAATCAGTTTTCCATGTGGGTCGACATCATCACGTTGATGTCTCTGTTGTTGTTGTTGTTGTTGTTGTTGTTGTTGTTGTTGTTGTTGAAATGTAGTAACAAACTAAATGCCGTTGATGTCTTTTTGACAACGAAATCAGTTTTCCATGTGGGTCGACATCATCACGTTGATGTCTCTTTTGTTGTTGTTGTTGTTGTTGTTGTTGTTGTTGTTGAAATGTAGTAACAAACTAAATGCCGTTGATGTCTTTTTGACAACGAAATCAGTTTTCCATGTGGGTCGACATCATCACGTTGATGTCTCTGTTGTTGTTGTTGTTGTTGTTGTTGTTGAAATGTAGTAACAAACTAAATGCCGTTGATGTCTTTTTGACAACGAAATCAGTTTTCCATGTGGGTTGACATCATCACGTTGATGTCTCTGTTGTTGTTGTTGTTGTTGTTGTTGTTGTTGAAATGTAGTAACAAACTAAATGCCGTTGATGTCTTTTTGACAACGAAATCAGTTTTCCATGTGGGTCGACATCATCACGTTGATGTCTCTGTTGTTGTTGTTGTTGTTGTTGTTGTTGTTGAAATGTAGTAACAAACTAAATGCCGTTGATGTCTTTTTGACAACGAAATCAGTTTTCCATGTGGGTCGACATCATCACGTTGATGTCTCTGTTGTTGTTGTTGTTGTTGTTGTTGTTGAAATGTAGTAACAAACTAAATGCCGTTGATGTCTTTTTGACAACGAAATCAGTTTTCCATGTGGGTCGACATCATCACGTTGATGTCTCTGTTGTTGTTGTTGTTGTTGTTGTTGTTGAAATGTAGTAACAAACTAAATGCCGTTGATGTCTTTTTGACAACGAAATCAGTTTTCCATGTGGGTTGACATCATCACGTTGATGTCTCTGTTGTTGTTGTTGTTGTTGTTGTTGTTGTTGTTGTTGTTGTTGAAATGTAGTAACAAACTAAATGCCGTTGATGTCTTTTTGACAACGAAATCAGTTTTCCATGTGGGTCGACATCATCACGTTGATGTCTCTGTTGTTGTTGTTGTTGTTGTTGTTGTTGTTGAAATGTAGTAACAAACTAAATGCCGTTGATGTCTTTTTGACAAAGAAATCAGTTTTCCATGTGGGTCGACATCATCACGTTGATGTCTTTGTTGTTGTTGTTGTTGTTGTTGTTGTTGTTGAAATGTAGTAACAAACTAAATGCCGTTGATGTCTTTTTGACAAAGAAATCAGTTTTCCATGTGGGTCGACATCATCACGTTGATGTCTTTGTTGTTGTTGTTGTTGTTGTTGTTGTTGTTGAAATGTAGTAACAAACTAAATGCCGTTGATGTCTTTTTGACAACGAAATCAGTTTTCCATGTGGGTTGCGGCAAACGTTGTCATCACACAAAGAAACTGTCCTGCTGATATTTCTGCAATATTTGCCTACAACTATTCCTGATATTTCGAGAATGTTCCCCAGAACAGATTTCGTATGTTCATTAATAAATGTTCCCAGAACAGATTTCGTATGTTCATTAATAAATGTTCCCAGAACAGATTTGGTATGTTCATTAATAAATGTTCCCAGAACAGATTTCATATGTTCATTAATAAATGTTCCCAGAACAGATTTCATATGTTCATTAAATGTCCCCAGAACAGATTTCATATGTTCATTAATAAATGTTCCCAGAACAGATTTGGTATGTTCATTAATAAATGTTCCCAGAACAGATTTCATATGTTCATTAATAAATGTTCCCAGAACAGATTTGGTATGTTCATTAATAAATGTTCCCAGAACAGATCTCGTATGTTCATTAAATGTTCCCAGAATAGATTTCGTATGTTCATTAATAAATGTTCCCAGAACAGATTTCATATGTTCATTAATAAATGTTCCCAGAACAGATTTGGTATGTTCATTAATAAATGTTCCCAGAACAGATTTCATATGTTCATTAATAAATGTTCCCAGAACAGATTTGGTATGTTCATTAATAAATGTTCCCAGAACAGATTTGGTATGTTCATTAATAAATGTTCCCAGAACAGATTTCATATGTTCATTAATAAATGTTCCCAGAACAGATTTCATATGTTCATTAAATGTCCCCAGAACAGATTTCATATGTTCATTAATAAATGTTCCCAGAACAGATTTGGTATGTTCATTAATAAATGTTCCCAGAACAGATTTCATATGTTCATTAATAAATGTTCCCAGAACAGATTTGGTATGTTCATTAATAAATGTTCCCAGAACAGATCTCGTATGTTCATTAAATGTCCCCAGAACAGATTTCATATGTTCATTAATAAATGTTCCCAGAACAGATTTGGTATGTTCATTAATAAATGTTCCCAGAACAGATTTGGTATGTTCATTAATAAATGTTCCCAGAACAGATTTCATATGTTCATTA
>NC_048567.1:81667292-81684792 GCF_013265735.2 Oncorhynchus mykiss | reverse complement strand
AATGAAGAGTCTTCAGTTTCCACAGTAGGGTCATATTAGTTTGTAGCTCAAATGGTTTGGGATGCTACAGACAGAAAGTGGCACATCAGCGTTACCTTCTTCAGTGATCCTAGATCAGCACTCATAGTCTTGGATACCTTGTAAAAATTGGTCCAGAAGTACACGGCGTATAAACAGGATGGTTAGTTAAAGGTCGTTCGGAAAGGATTCAGACAGCTTGACTTTTTCCACATTTAGTTACTTTACAGCCTCATTCTAAAACGGGTTAAAATTACAATATCGCATAATGACAAAAGAAACAGTGTAAGTATGATAGAGCCTGATCCACACAAGTTAAAGGTCGTTCAGGAAAGGATTCAGACCGCTTGACTTTTTCACATTTAGTTACTTTACAGCCTCACTGATCTGAAGTCACTTTGAAGTCCATTTGCCCTTGACCCTTGACCTTTGTGCTAGAGACGAACACGGTCTTCTGTGCAGTGAAGAGGGATTTAACCATGACGATCACAAGGATGGTTTACCTGTGATGTTCACAGGCCAAGGGACAGTGATCTGAAGTTTGGCACCAAAAAATATATATATATATTTGGCAAAACATTCATAAATGTCATAATTTGATTTTTTTTCTTTTTATGATTTTGATACAATGATCAAACATTTAGCTTTACAGTTGGACAGTCAAACAGTTGGATCTATCAACTCTAGCGGGGGGGGGGGGGGGGGGGGGGGGAGCCAATGAAAGAGGACATCCTCTGCTTCTGAAAAATACATGTGGAGAAGTTAAAACACCCAATGTTTATAATCTTACTGTAACTGAACATAACTCGTTACAGCCGTTTCCAGCATAACAGAGAGGTTCATGGGAAAATCTCAGCTCATGTTCTGGGAATGTTCCCCATTTGCTTTGGAAGACAGTTCAGACATTGCCTTGGTGTCATAAAAAGCAGCCCCCCTCCCCCCCCAAAAAAGATTGGCCATGATGAAGCTCTTTAGTCGGACCACTTTCGTGTCTGGCATCATAATCCCTCAGCGTTGACAAGGTTACTATCATGACACATCTCTGCTCCCTTCCCTTCGCCGTGACAACTATTACCGTGTAAACGCTCCCTACAGGTTCCTATCTGAAGTCTATATTAAGGGCTGTTAAAGACAGGCTTCGGGTAGTGTCCCAAATTACACCCTTTTTCCTTATATAGGACACTACTTCTAAACCAGGGACCAGGGCTGCAGGTCTAACGGAGTGCTCTAAATAGGGCACTACTTCTAAACCAGGGACCAGGGCTACAGGTCTAACGTAGTGCATTAAATAGGGCAGACTTTCTTAAAGTGTGGGTCGTGACCCGAAGTGGGTCGTTGACATGTTAGTGGTGTGTTTATACAGTGCCTTGCGAAAGTATTCGGCCCCCTTGAACTTTGCGACCTTTTGCCACATTTCAGGCTTCAAACATAAAGATATAAAACTGTATTTTTTGTGAAGAATCAACAACAAGTGGGACACAATCATGAAGTGGAACGACGTTTATTGGATATTTCAAACTTTTTTAACAAATCAAAAACTGAAAAATTGGGCGTGCAGAATTATTCAGCCCCCTTAAGTTAATACTTTGTAGCGCCACCTTTTGCTGCGATTACAGCTGTAAGTCGCTTGGGGTATGTCTCTATCAGTTTTGCACATCGAGAGACTGAAATTTTTTCCCATTCCTCCTTGCAAAACAGCTCGAGCTCAGTGAGGTTGGATGGAGAGCATTTGTGAACAGCAGTTTTCAGTTCTTTCCACAGATTCTCGATTGGATTCAGGTATGGACTTTGACTTGGCCATTCTAACACCTGGATATGTTTATTTTTGAACCATTCCATTGTAGATTTTGCTTTATGTTTTGGATCATTGTCTTGTTGGAAGACAAATCTCCGTCCCAGTCTCAGGTATTTTGCAGACTCCATCAGGTTTTCTTCCAGAATGGTCCTGTATTTGGCTCCATCCATCTTCCCATCAATTTTAACCATCTTCCCTGTCCCTGCTGAAGAAAAGCAGGCCCAAACCATGATGCTGCCACCACCATGTTGGACAGTGGGGATGGTGTGTTCAGGGTGATGAGCTGTGTTGCTTTTACGCTAAACATAATGTTTTGCATTGTTGCCAGAAAGTTCAATTTGGGTTTCATCTGACCAGAGCACCTTCTTCCACATGTTTGGTGTGTCACCCAGGTGGCTTGTGGCAAACTTTAAACAACACTTTTTATGGATATCCTTAAGAAATGGCTTTCTTCTTGCCACTCTTCCATAAAGGCCAGATTTGTGCAATATACGACTGATTGTTGTCCTATGGACAGAGTCTCCCACCTCAGCTGTAGATCTCTGCAGTTCATCCAGTGTGATCATGGGCCTCTTGGCTGCATCTCTGATCAGTCTTCTCCTTGTATGAGCTGAAAGTTTAGAGGGACGGCCAGGTCTTGGTAGATTTGCAGTGGTCTGATACTCCTTCCATTTCAATATTATCGCTTGCACAGTGCTCCTTGGGATGTTTAAAGCTTGGGAAATCTTTTTGTATCCAAATCCGGCTTTAAACTTCTTCACAACAGTATCTCGGACCTGCCTGGTGTGTTCCTTGTTCTTCATGATGCTCTCTGCGCTTTTAACGGACCTCTGAGACTATCACAGTGCAGGTGCATTTATACGGAGACTTGATTACACACAGGTGGATTGTATTTATCATCATTAGTCATTTAGGTCAACATTGGATCATTCAGAGATCCTCACTGAACTTCTGGAGAGAGTTTGCTGCACTGAAAGTAAAGGGGCTGAATAATTTTGCACGCCCAATTTTTCAGTTTTTGATTTGTTAAAAAAGTTTGAAATATCCAATAAATGTCGTTCCACTTCATGATTGTGTCCCACTTGTTGTTGATTCTTCACAAAAAAATACAGTTTTATATCTTTATGTTTGAAGCCTGAAATGTGGCAAAAGGTTGCAAAGTTCAAGGGGGGCGAATACTTTCACAAGGCACTGTACCTAGTCAGTTACCAAGTCAGATATCTAGTCAGTTACCTAGTCAGTTACCTAGTCAGTTACCTAGTCAGTTACCTAGTCAGATACCTAGTCAGTTACCTAGTCAGTTACCTAGTCAGTTACCTAGTCAGTTATCTAGTCAGATACCTAGTCAGATACCTAGTCAGTTACCTAGTCAGTTACCTAGTCAGTTACCTAGTCAGATACCTAGTCAGTTACCTAGTCAGATACCTAGTCAGTTACCTAGTCAGTTACCTAGTCAGTTACCTAGTCAGATACCTAGTCAGATACCTAGTCAGTTACCTAGTCAGTTACCTAGTCAGTTACCTAGTCATTTACCTAGTCAGATACCTAGTCAGTTACCTAGTCAGATACCTAAGTCAGATACATAGTCAGTTACCTAGTCAGTTGTACAACTGAAATGTGTCTTTTTGACCCATTCCCCTTCATGGTTTTTAGCATCAGGAAGAATGAGCCATTCCCCTTCATGGTTTTTAGCATCAGGAAGAATGAGCCATTCCCCTTCAGGGTTTTTTAGCATCAGGAAGAATGAGCCACTCCCCTCCATGGTTTTTAGCATCAGGAAGAATGAGCCATTCCCCTTCGTGGTTTTCTTAGCATCAGGAAGAATGAGCCATTCCCCTTCATGGTTTTTAGCATCAGGAAGAATGAGCCATTCCCCTTCAGGGTTTTTAGCATCAGGAAGAATGAGCCATTCCCCTTTGTGGTTTTTTAGCATCAGGAAGAATGAGCCACTCCCCTCCATGGTTTTTAGCATCAGGAAGAATGAGCCATTCCCCTTCGTGGTTTTCTTAGCATCAGGAAGAATGAGCCATTCCCCTTCATGGTTTTTAGCATCAGGAAGAATGAGCCATTCCCCTTCGTGGTTTTTAGCATCAGGAAGAATGAGCCATTCCCCTTTGTGGTTTTTAGCATCAGGAAGAATGAGCCATTCCCCTTCATGTTTTTAGCATCAGAATGAATGAGCCATTCCCCTTCATGGTTTTTTAGCATCAGGAAGAATGAGCCATTCACCTTCATGGTTTTTACCACCAGGAATCTTGTTTTGGCTCATTTTGCACCGTACTAAGCGTTGTCTCTTTCTTTTAATCATCCCTTGGGGGAATCTCAGGGGAATTGGTTGAAGCTCTCTGTTTTTAATTTTTTTAAATGTATTTAACTAGGCAAGTCAGTTAAGAACAAATTCTTATTTTCAATGACAGCCTAAGAACAGTGGGTTAACTGCCTTGTTCAGGGGCAGAACGACGTTCAGTAGGGCACGAAATGGAAGAAAAACAGTCATGAAACAAGGAGGTTCAATCTGAACTCGTCCAATAAAAAACCCTTGTTTTCATTTGTTTTTTTTTTACAGATTTTTTGTTAACGTTTTTTGGGGACTACGGTAATTACTACCCTAATGAATACGGGCCCCACTGTCCAATGTTTAGAGAAGTGTTCTACCGTTTAACAACAAGACACTAGCATCCAAAGACAATAGGTATGATTATCATGGTGGATGTTCTGACTAAGACTGTAACAAATCACACACTACCTTACTCATTACTGCAACGTGCAATGGTTGAATTATCTCAGACTCATTAGTGTCTGCATTGCCGTAATGTGTCTCTTCCTTATTTGTAGCCTGGTTTGGTTAGATGAATGGAGAGAATATTGTACTTTCGGAATGTCAAACTGTGATTGTGTGTAAAAAGGATGACCATTATCATAACAACATAATAGTGTCCATTAACATTCAGACAATTGCAGCTGGATCAGATAAAATGACCTAATGAAGGCTTTGGCAATTAGGATAATGGATTTGGCCTCCAATAATACTGTTTACATGGCTGCTTCCTCTAATGACACTGTTATCCAGGAGACTGCAATCATTGGCTCAGCTCAATCAGACGCAGGATAAATGGAGGTACGCCTAGCTAACAACAGTTTAGTTTGAGATGAGGCTACATTTGATGAGTGACCACACAGAGCAACCTGAATGCTGATTGGCTGAAAGCCGCGGTATGTCAGACCGTCACTAGACAGGGCTGTCACGGCATTCAAGAGAACAATGTGAGGACCAAGGTGCAGGGTGGTACGTGTTCATAATTAATTTATTAGCAAATGAACACTAAATACGAAAATGACAAAAAGAATAACCGAAACAGTTCTGTCTGGTACAGATACGAAACAGAAAAAAACTACCCACAAAACCCATGTGAGCCAGAGCTACCTAAGTATGGTTTTCAATCAGAGACAACGACAGACAGCTGTCCCTGATTGAGAACCATACCTGGCCAAAAACAAAGAAATACAAAAACATAGAAAAAATAACATAGAATGCCCACCCTCGTCACACCCCGGCCTAACCAAAATAGAGAATAAAAAGCCTGTCTATGGCCAGGGCGTGACAAGGGCAGCATAGACCCTCTATCACAAAATAACCATGAAACAGCAACCATTAGTAGGGAGGAGATCTTATCCAATCTACTCTCTGGTTGTACATTTTTAAATAGTAAACAACAGCACTGTTGTTTGACCATCCAAAGCCTCAGCCAGACCATAACCTCTAATAAACTAGGTAACCCAGGATGAACCTCATCCATATTTAAAAGTACCTATTCATCTCTGGTATGGTCGTGGCCATATTTCAGCAGCTAGCCCTTCCTTCCTCTCTCTGCCTGCCACAGAGCATCTGCTGGTTGAGAGAGATTGATGAGTGCTGAGGGAAGCAAACTGTGCACGCGGGCTAGGTCCCAAATGGCCTCCCAGGTCTCCCCTCGGGCTGGGCAGGAACAGGAACTGTTTCCTGGAACTCTGCCAGTTACAGCCACTGCATTGGGTACTGCATCCACTGGCTGGCTCCAAGGATTAAACCCGAGGAAATAATCTAGGAGAAGTCGAGTTTCAATGTCATGCAGCAGCAGCATAACATTGTCCAAGTCATGCAGGTCAGGCAGTGGTTGACTAATGTAGAATACACTGTATCTGTTCCATAAAACTGATGAGAAAAACCACACTTCATCTGCATAATCCACTTGAAAGTACATATGCATGGCACATAGAAACATGGTGGGGGGGGGGGGGGGGAGAAGAAGAAGGGAGTGAATAAAAGGAGTGAGAGAGAGAAACAGGAAGAGAGAGAGAGAAACAGGAAGAGTGAGAGAGAGAAACAGGAAGAGTGAGAGAGAGAAAAAGGAAGAGTTGGAGAGAAACAGGAAGAGTGAGAGAGAAACAGGAAGAGTGAGAGAGAGAAACAGGAAGAGAGAGAAACAGGAAGAGAGAGAGAGAAACAGGTAGAGTGAGAGAGAGAAACAGGAAGAGTGAGAGAGATATAAACAGGAAGAGTGAGAGAGAAAAACAGGAAGAGTGAGAGAGAAACAGGAATAATGAGAGAGAGAGAGAGAAACAGGAAGAGTGAGAGAGAAACAGGAAAAGTGAGAGAGAGAATAGGAATAGAGAGAAACAGGAAGAGTGAGAGAGAAACAGCAAGTGAGAGAGAGAGAGAAACAGGAAGAGTGAGAGAGAAACAGGAAGGGTGAGAGAGAGAAACAGGAAGAGAGAGAGAGAAACAGGAAGAGAGAGAGAGAGAAACAGGTAGAGTGAGAGAGAGAAACAGGAGGAGTGAGAGAGAGAGAAACAGGAAGAGTGAGAGAGAAAAACAGGAAGAGTGAGAGAGAGAGAGAGAGAGAGAGAGAGAGAGAGAGAGAGAGAGAGAGAGAGAGAGAGAAAGAGGAAGAGCGTGAGAGAGAGAAACAGGAAGAGTGAGAGAGAGAAACAGGAGGAGTGAGAGAGAGAGAGAGAGAGAGAGAGAGAGAGAGAGAGAGAGAAAGAGAGAAAGAGGGAGAGTGAGAGAGAGAGAAACAGGAACAGTGAGAGAGAGAAAGAGAGAGAGAGAGAGACAGGAAGAGTGAGAGTGAGAGAAAGAGAGAGAAACAGGAAGAGTGAGAGAAAGAGAGAGAAACAGGAAGAGTGAGAGAAAGAGAGAGAAACAGGAAGAGTGAGAGAGAAACAGGAAGGGTGAGAGAGAGAAACAGGAAGAGAGAGAGAGAAACAGGAAGAGAGAGAGAGAGAAACAGGTAGAGTGAGAGAGAGAAACAGGAGGAGTGAGAGAGAGAGAAACAGGAAGAGTGAGAGAGAAAAACAGGAAAAGTGAGAGAGAGAATAGGAATAGAGAGAAACAGGAAGAGTGAGAGAGAAACAGCAAGTGAGAGAGAGAGAGAAACAGGAAGAGTGAGAGAGAAACAGGAAGGGTGAGAGAGAGAAACAGGAAGAGAGAGAGAGAAACAGGAAGAGAGAGAGAGAGAAACAGGTAGAGTGAGAGAGAGAAACAGGAGGAGTGAGAGAGAGAGAAACAGGAAGAGTGAGAGAGAAAAACAGGAAGAGTGAGAGAGAGAGAGAGAGAGAGAGAGAGAGAGAGAGAGAGAGAGAGAGAGAGAGAGAAAGAGGAAGAGCGTGAGAGAGAGTAACAGGAAGAGTGAGAGAGAGAAACAGGAGGAGTGAGAGAGAGAGAGAGAGAGAGAGAGAGAGAGAGAGAAAGAGAGAAAGAGGGAGAGTGAGAGAGAGAGAAACAGGAACAGTGAGAGAGAGAAAGAGAGAGAGAGAGAGACAGGAAGAGTGAGAGTGAGAGAAAGAGAGAGAAACAGGAAGAGTGAGAGAAAGAGAGAGAAACAGGAAGAGTGAGAGAAAGAGAGAGAAACAGGAAGAGTGAGAGAGAGAGAGAGAGAGAAACAGGAGTGAGAGTGAGAGAAACAGGAGGAGTGAGAGAGAGAGAGAGAGAGAGAGAGAGAGAGAGAGAGAGAGAGAGAGAGAGAGAGAGAGAGAGAGAGAGAGAGAGAGAGAGAGAGAGAGAGAGAGGGAGAGAGAGAGAGAGAGAGAGAGAGAGAGAGAGAGGAAGTGTGAGAGAGAGAAACACAATCCAGGAATATTAAGACACGGTTTAGGCTTTCTCATCACAATGAGGCTTTCTGTGTCTTCTGCTGGGTTACCATTGTTAGGTGTTTAAATCAGGTCTTATCAGAGCCGTGCAGCTCCCTGGTCCATCACTGTTTTGTAAAGCAACTCTCTCTGGGAACAGCCTTTAATACATACAGATGAATCGGAACAGAATCCGCCAGCGGAGGCCCGTCAGATGAGGAAGGGGAGGACCATCCTCCTCAGTGAATTTCATAAAAATAAAAATAGTGAAACATTAAAGTTAAAACTATACTAAATATATTCACATCATCCAAGTAATTGATTAAAACACAATGTTTTGCAATGAAGGTCTACAGTAGCCTCAACAGCACTCTGTTAGGTAGCACCATGGTGTAGCCGGAGGACAGCTAGCTTCTGTCCTCCTCTGGGTACATTGACTTCAATACAAAACCTAGGAGACTCGTGTTTTAATATTTATTTGAATAAACAAATAGGCTACATGGTAAACAGCATATAAACACATTAAATAGGTCAGGAGCCAAACAGGGTGTCCAAGAAGGAATGAAAATGAATTATTTTAGGCTATGTTATTTAAATTATTTCAAGGCTATAGCCTACAAAGAAATACATTGTGAAGCATTTGCGAGTGTCGACACAATAGACTGGTAGGTGTGCCACAATAAACTGGTAGGTGTGCCACAATAGACTGGTAGGTGTGCCACAATAGACTGGTAGGGATATAAAGCGCTCAGCATTTAAACAACATTTCGTTGAATTAAATCATTATAGTCTATAAATTGCGCATATAGGCTCTATAGCAGCACACAAGTATACTACAGATGCATGCTGGGCCTGGGCTCTGAGTTCGTGAAGTGAGCGCTACTTGGAGAGAAATTGGAAGTGGCGAAAAGGCCAATGCTCCAGCCTTTGGGAATCTTGCTCTGTGGTCCAGTCAAATTAGGCTCCTCGTTCCGGCTCTGCTCTGCTCTGCACTGCTCTGCTCTGCTCTGCTCTGCACTGCTCTGCTCTGCTCTGCTCTGCACTGCTCTCCTCTGCACTGCTCTGCTCTGCTCTGCACTGCACTGCTCTGCTCTGCTCTGCACTGCTCTGCTCTGCTCTGCTCTGCTCTGCACTGCACTGCTCTGCACTGCTCTGACCTGCTCTGCTCTGCTCTGTTCTGAACTGCACTGCACTGCTCACATACTCTGGTTTGGACACAACAGACAGAAGTTGGCAGATCAGATGTATCGACTTCAGACGAATCTCCTGGTCCTAGAAAAAAACAGAGAACATCATTATGGTCGTGAGAGTCTCATCTTTCAATAGCTGGCCAATAATAATGGTGTAGGCCAAACCGTTCGGACGCTACAGATGATTTTGTGAAAAGACAGATTTTTGCAAATGTCTCATGGTCTGACAAACACCTCCCTAGCTCTGTCACCTTTCACCGCAGGTGCGGAAGTACGCCATTGGCAGATGTGCTGGATTGAGATGCATCTAATGAAACAAACAGAGACAGTATCTCTAGCTTAACCTGACTGATTTTTATGGAGATTTTTTTATTATGCTAATTAATTAAATTGACTTGAATGGGCACACCCATTCTAATTTACATGAATGGGCACACCCATTCTAATTGAAATGAATGGGCACACCAATCATAATTGAATTGAATAGGCACATACGTTACAATTGACTTGAATGGGCACACCCGTTATAACTGAATTGAATGGGCACACCCATTATAATTTAAATGGATGGGAACACCTATATAATTGAATTGAATGGGCACACCTATTATAATTGACATGAATGGGCACACACGTTAAAACTTACTTGAATGGGCACACCCATTAT
This sequence comes from Oncorhynchus mykiss, assembly GCF_013265735.2. Taxonomy (NCBI): domain Eukaryota; kingdom Metazoa; phylum Chordata; class Actinopteri; order Salmoniformes; family Salmonidae; genus Oncorhynchus; species Oncorhynchus mykiss. The sequence continues at coordinate 81,675,014 of NC_048567.1, read as the reverse complement.
AATTGAATTGAATGGGCACACACGTTATGATTGACTTGAATGGGCACACACATTATAATTTAATTGAATGGGCACACACGTTATAATTGAATTGAAGGGGCACGACCATTATAATTGAATTGAATGGGTATACCCATTATAATTTAATTGAATGGGCACACCAGTTATAATTGAATAGAATGGGCACAACCGTTATAATTGACATGAATGGGCACACCAATTACAATTGAATTGAATGGGCACACCTATTATAATTGAATTGAATGTCTACACACATGATAATTGACTTGAATGGGCACACTCATTATAGTTTAATTGAATGAGCACACTTATTATAATTGAATTGAATGGGCACACACCTTATGATTGACTTGAATGGGCACACCCATTATAATTGAATTGAATGGGCACACCCGTTATAAATTAATTGAATGGGCTAGACATTGTATTTGAAATGAATGGGCCCACCCATTATAATTGAATTGAATGGGCACACCTTTTATAATTTAATTGAATAGGCACACACATGTTATAATTGACTTGAATGGGCACACCCATTATAATTGAATTGAATGTCTACACACATTATAATTGACTTGAATGGGCACACCCATTATAATTGACTTGAATGGGCACACACGTTATAATTGACTTGAATGGGCACACCTATTATAATTGACTTGAATGGGCACACCCATTATAATTGATTGGGCACACCCATTATAATTGAATGGGCACACCCATTATAATTGATTGGGCACACTCATTATAATTGATTGGGCACACCCATTATAATTGAATGGGCACACCCATTATAATTGAATGGGCACACCCATTATAATTGAATGGGCACACCCATTATAATTGGATGGGCACACCCATTATAATCAATCAATCAAATTCAATCAATCAAATTTATTTTATATAGCCCTTCGTACATCAGCTGATATCTCAAAGTGCTGTACAGAAACCCAGCCTAAAACACCAAACAGCAAGCAATGCAGGTGAAGAAGCACGGTGGCTAGGAAAAACTCCCTAGAAAGGCCAAAACCTAGGAAGAAACCTAGAGAGGAACCAGGCTATGTGGGGTGGCCAGTCCTCTTCTGGCTGTGCCGGGTGGAGATAACAAAACATGGTCAAGATGTTCAAATGTTCATAAATGACCAGCATGGTCGAATAATAATAAGGCAGAATAGTTGAAACTGGAGCAGCAGCACAGTCAGGTGGACTGGGGACAGCAAGGAGTCATCATGTCAGGTATTCCTGGGGCATGGTCCTAGGGCTCAGGTCCTCCGAGAGAGAGAAAGAAAGAGAGAATTAGAGAGAGCATATGTGGGATGGCCAGTCCTCTTCTGGCTGTGCCGGGTGGAGATTATAACAGAACATGGCCAAGATGTTCAAATGTTCATAAATGATCAGCATGGTCGAATAATAATAAGGCAGAACAGTTGAAACTGGAGCAGCAGCACAGCCAGGTGGACTGGGGACAGCAAGGAGTCATCATGTCAGGTAGTCCTGGGGCATGGTCCTAGGGCTCAGGTCCTCCGAGAGAGAGAAAAGGAGAAGGAGAGAATTAGAGAACGCACACTTAGATTTGAATAGGACAGGAGAAGTACTCCAGATATAACAAACTGACCCTAGCCCCCCGACACATAAACTACTGCAGCATAAATACTGGAGGCTGAGACAGGAGGGGTCAGGAGACACTGTGGCCCACTCCGAGGACACCCCCGGACAGGGCCAAACAGGAAGGATATAACCCCACCCACTTTGCCAAAGCACAGCCCCCACACCACTAGAGGGATATCTTCAACCACCAACTTACCATCCTGAGACAAGGCTGAGTATAGCCCACAAAGACCTCCGCCACGGCACAACTTAAGGGGGGGGGGGGGGCGCCAACCCAGACAGGATGACCACATCAGTGACTCAACCCACTCAGGTGACGCACCTCCTCCAGGGACGGCATGAGAGAGCCCCAGTAAAGCCAGTGACTCAGCCCCTGTAATAGGGTTAGAGGCAGAGAATCCCAGTGGAAAGAGGGGAACCGGCCAGGCAGAGACAGCAAGGGTGGTTCGTTGCTCCAGAGCCTTTCCGTTCACCCTCCCACTCCTGGGCCAGACTACACTCAATCATATGACCCACTGAAGAGATGAGTCTTCAGTAGAGACTTAAAGGTTGAGACCGAGTTTGCGTCTCTGACATGGGTAGGCAGACCGTTCCATAAAAATGGAGCTCTATAGGAGAAAGCCCTGCCTCCAGCTGTTTGCTTAAAAATTCTAGGGACAATTAGGAGGCCTGCGTCTTGTGACCGTAGCGTACGTGTAGGTATGTACGGCAGGACCAAATCAGAGAGATAGATAGGAGCAAGCCCATGTAATGCTTTGTAGGTTAGCAGTAAAACCTTGAAATCAGCCCTTGCTTTGACAGGAAGCCAGTGTAGAGAGGCTAGCACTGGAGTAATATGATCAAATTTTTTGGTTCTAGTCAGGATTCTAGCAGCCGTATTTAGCACTAACTGAAGTTTATTTAGTGCTTTATCCGGGTAGCCGGAAAGTAGAGCATTGCAGTAGTCTAACCTGGAAGTGACAAAAGCATGGATTAATTTTTCTGCATCATATTTGGACAGAAAGTTCCTGATTTTTGCAATGTTACGTAGATGGAAAAAAGCTGTCCTTGAAATGGTCTTGATATGTTCTTCAAAAGAAAGATCAGGGTCCAGAGTAACGCCGAGGTCCTTCACAGTTTTATTTGAGACGACTGTACAACCATTAAGATTAATTGTCAGATTCAACAGAAGATCTCTTTGTTTCTTGGGACCTAGAACAAGCATCTCTGTTTTGTCCGAGTTTAAAAGTAGAAAGTTTGCAGCCATCCACTTCCTTATGTCTGAAACACATTCTTCTAGCAAGGGCAATTTTGGGGCTTCACCATGTTTAATTGAAATGTACAGCTGTGTGTCATCCGCATAGCAGTGAAAGTTAACATTATGTTTTCGAATAACATCCCCAAGAGGTAAAATATATAGTGAAAACAATAGTGGTCCTAAAACGGAACCTTGAGGAACACCGAAATTTACAGTTGATTTGTCAGAGGACAGACCATTCACAGAGACAAACTGATATCTTTCCGACAGATAAGATCTAAACCAGGCCAGAACCTGTCCGTGTAGACCAATTTGGGTTTCCAATCTCTCCAAAAGAATGTGGTGATCGATGGTATCAAAAGCAGCACTAAGGTCTAGGAGCACGAGGACAGATGCAGAGCCTCGGTCCGATGCCATTAAAATGTCATTTACCACCTTCACAAGTGCCGTCTCAGTGCTATGATGGGGTCTAAAACCAGACTGAAGCATTTCGTATACATTGTTTGTCTTCAGGAAGGCAGTGAGTTGTTGCGCAACAGCCTTTTCTAAAATTTTTGAGAGGAATGGAAGATTCGATATAGGCCGATAGTTTTTTATATTTTCTGGGTCAAGGTTTGGCTTTTTCAAGAGAGGCTTTATTACTGCCACTTTTAGTGAGTTTGGTACACATCCGGTGGATAGAGAGCCGTTTATTATGTTCAACATAGGAGGGCCAAGCACAGGAAGCAGCTCTTTCAGTAGTTTAGTTGGAATAGGGTCCAGTATGCAGCTTGAAGGTTTAGAGGCCATGATTATTTTCATCATTGTGTCAAGAGATATAGTACTAAAACACTTGAGTGTCTCTCTTGATCCTAGGTCCTGGCAGAGTTGTGCAGACTCAGGACAACTGAGCTTTGAAGGAATACGCAGATTTAAGGAAGAGTCCGTAATTTGCTTTCTAATAATCATAATCTTTTCCTCAAAGAAGTTCATGAATTTATCACTGCTAAAGTGAAAGTCATCCTCTCTTGGGGAATGCTGCTTTTTAGTTAGCTTTGCGACAGTATCAAAAAGGAATTTCGGATTGTTCTTATTTTCCTCAATTAAGTTAGAAAAATAGGATGATCGAGCAGCAGTAAGGACTCTTCGGTACTGCACAGTACTGTCTTTCCAAGCTAGTCGGAAGACTTCCAGTTTGGTGTGGCGCCATTTCCGTTCCAATTTTCTGGAAGCTTGCTTCAGAGCTCGGGTATTTTCTGTGTACCAGGGAGCTAGTTTCTTATGAGAAATGTTTTTAGTTTTTAGGGGTGCAACTGCATCTAGGGTATTGCGCAAGGTTAAGTTGAGTTCCTCAGTTAGGTGGTTAACTGATTTTTGTCCTCTGGCGTCCTTGGGTAGGCAGAAGGAGTCTGGAAGGACATCAAGGAATCTTTGTGTTGTCTGTGAATTTATAGCACGACTTTTGATGATCCTTGGTTGGGGTCTGAGCAGATTATTTGTTGCAATTGCAAACGTAATAAAATGGTGGTCCGATAGTCCAGGATTATGAGGAAAAACATTAAGATCCACAACATTTATTCCATGGGACAAAACTAGGTCCAGCGTATGACTGTGACAGTGAGTGGGTCCAGAGACATGTTGGACAAAACCCACTGAGTCGATGATGGCTCCGAAAGCCTTTTGGAGTGGGTCTGTGGACTTTTCCATGTGAATATTAAAGTCACCAAAGATTAGAATATTATCCGCTATGACTACAAGGTCCGATAGGAATTCAGGGAACTCAGTGAGGAACGCTGTATATGGCCCAGGAGGCCTGTAAACAGTAGCTATAAAAAGTGATTGAGTAGGCTGCATAGATTTCATGACTAGAAGCTCAAAAGACGAAAACGTCATTTTTTTTTTTGTAAATTGAAATTTGCTATCGTAAATGTTAGCAACACCTCCGCCTTTGCGGGATGCACGGGGGATATGGTCACTAGTGTAGCCAGGAGGTGAGGCCTCATTTAACACAGTAAATTCATCAGGCTTAAGCCATGTTTCAGTCAGGCCAATCACATCAAGATTATGATCAGTGATTAGTTCATTGACTATAATTGCCTTTGAAGTAAGGGATCTAACATTAAGTAGCCCTATTTTGAGATGTGAGGTATCATGATCTCTTTCAATAATGACAGGAATGGAGGTGGTCTTTATACTAGTGAGATTGCTAAGGCGAACACCGCCATGTTTAGTTTTGCCCAACCTAGGTCGAGGCACAGACACGGTCTCAATGGTGATAGCTGAGCTGACTACACTGACTGTGCTAGTGGCAGACTCCACTATGCTGGCAGGCTGGCTAACAGCCTGCTGCCTGGCCTGCACCCTATTTCATTGTGGAGCTAGAGGAGTTAGAGCCCTGTCTATGTTGGTAGATAAAATGAGAGCACCCCTCCAGCTAGGATGGAGTCCGTCACTCCTCAGCAGGTCAGGCTTGGTCCTGTTTGTGGGTGAGTCCCAGAAAGAGGGCCAATTATCTACAAATTCTATCTTTTGGGAGGGGCAGAAAACAGTTTTCAACCAGCGATTGAGTTGTGAGACTCTGCTGTAGAGCTCATCACTCCCCCTAACTGGGAGGGGGCCAGAGACAATTACTCGATGCCGACACATCTTTCTAGCTGATTTACACGCAGAAGCTATGTTGCGCTTGGTGATCTCTGACTGTTTCATCCTAACATCGTTGGTGCCGACGTGGATAACAATATCTCTATACTCTCTACACTCGCCAGTTTTAGCTTTAGCCAGCACCATCTTCAGATTAGCCTTAACGTCGGTAGCCCTGCCCCCCGGTAAACAGTGTATGATCGCTGGATGATTCTCAAGTCTAATACTGCGGGTAATGGAGTCGCCAATGACTAGAGTTTTCAATTTGTCAGAGCTAATGGTGGATTGGATGGGCACACCCATTATAATTGAATGGGCACACCCATTATAATTGAATGGGCACACCCATTATAATTGAATGGGCACACCCGTTCTATGGATTCTATTTCTATAGCCAGGCTACAGAGCAACAGAGTGACAGGCCACCCGGAGACTGAGTCAACCGCCATCATTCTGTCACAACCACACATTCAGCCAATCCCAAATGCACTCCCTATCCTTTCCTTTGTGCTCTAATCATTCCAGATCTGATGGGTTTGGATTAGTACAAGCAGTCTTTTACGACAGACAGAGAGAGACAGATCCAGCTAAGCTCCAGTACAGTGAGACTGGCTGGCCAAACCCTGTGACTGAGGCTGAAACCATATTATCATCAGTCAGACAACACTCTGTTTTCATGCTTCCATTGTACTGAACTGCAATCTGGATTGTTAGTGCACTCCCAAGACAGTCTTAGCCTCTGACTGGCTCCTGTCTTTATTATCAACATGATGAGTCTCTCTGACTGGCTCCTGTCGTTAGCCTACATGAGTCCCTCTGGCTGGCCCTAACAGCGTTGTGGCCCTAACAGTATTGTGGCCCTAACAGCGTTGTGGCCCTAACAGTATTGTGGCCCTAACATACACTAACAGTGTTGAGGCCCTAACAGTGTTGTGGCCCTAACAGTGTTGTGACCCTAACAGTATTGTGGCCCTAACAGTGTTGTGGCCCTAACAGTATTGTGGCCCTAGCAGTATTGTGGCCCTAACAGTGTTGTGGCCCTAAAAGTGTTGTGGCCCTAACAGTATTGTGGCCTTGCAGTATTGTGGCCCTAACAGTGTTGTGGCCTTAACAGTGTTGTGGCCCTAACAGTGTTGTGGCCCTAACAGTGTTGTGGCCCTAACAGTAATGTGGCCCTAACAGTATTGTGGTCCTAACAGTATTGTGGCCCTAACAGTATTGTGGCCCTAACAGTATTGTGGCCATAGCAGTATTGTGGCCCTAACAGTGTTGTGGCCCTAACAGTATTGTGGACCTAACAGTATTGTGGCCCTAGCAGTATTGTGGCCCAAGCAGTATTATGGCCCTAACAGTATTTTGGCCCTAACAGCGTTGTGGCCCTAACAGCATTGTGGCCCTAACAGCGTTGTGGCCCTAACAGTATTGTGGCCCTAACAGTGTTGTGGCCCTAACAGTGTTGTGGCCCTAACAGTGTTGTGGCCCTAAAAGTGTTGTGGCCCTAACAGTATTGTGGCCTTGCAGTATTGTGACCCTAACAGTGTTGTGGCCTTAACAGTGTTGTGGCCCTAACAGTGTTGTGGCCCTAACAGTGTTGTGGCCCTAACAGTAATGTGGCCCTAACAGTATTGTGGCCATAGCAGTATTGTGGCCCTAACAGTGTTGTGGCCCTAACAGTATTGTGGACCTAACAGTATTGTGGCCCTAGCAGTATTGTGGCCCAAGCAGTATTATGGCCCTAACAGTATTTTGGCCCTAACAGCGTTGTGGCCCTAACAGCATTGTGGCCCTAACAGCGTTGTGGCCCTAACATTATTGTGGCCCTAACAGTGTTGTGGCCCTAACAGTGTTGTGGCCCTAACAGTATTATGGCCATAACAGTGTTGTGGCCCTAACAGTAATGTGGCCCTAACAGTGTTGTGGTCCTAGCAGTATTGTGGCCCTAACAGTATTGTGACCCTAACAGTATTGTGGCCTTGCAGTATTGTGGCCCTAACAGTGTTGTGGCCCTAACAGTGTTGTGGCCCCAACAGCATTGTGGCCCTAGCAGTATTGTGGCCCTAACAGTATTATGGCCCTAACAGTGTTGTGGCCCTAACAGTGTTGTGGCCCTAACAGCATTGTGGCCCTAACAGTAATGTGGCCCTAGCAGTATTGTGGCCCGAGCAGTATTATGGCCCTAACAGTATTGTGGCCCTAACAGTATTATGCCCCTAACAGTGTTGTGGCCCTAACAGTGT